>NW_006800665.1:65298-69699 GCF_000485575.1 Poecilia formosa | reverse complement strand
CGAGATCGGTCTTGGTCTCTAGACCGCTCTCGAGACCAAGACCGATCTCGAGTACTACAACACTGGGGTTAATAAAACTAAACACTGACATTAAAACTAAATAGAAAGAAAGAAGCAGCTGGTTCACTTTTAACTTTTCCTTTTAGTTTCTGTTTGAGCTCTGATTGGTTGGATCAACATTTCCCTCCAGATTGAATCAACAACTGGACATGATGAGAATGTGGGTTCTGGTTCTGGATCCCATCAGAACATCTGTGAGCTCATTAACACTCTCCAGAACCAGTGAGAGAACCTAGAACCGGCTGGAACTGCAGAGGTTCGGGTCCAGAAAACGGGTCAGGTTGGTTCCGATTGAGCAGAAATCAAATATTCTCCAGAACCAACAGGAAGCGGAGGAGGTATAGGCTGGACCTCTGGTTCTGATCAGGGCCGAACCTTCGGTTCTGGACCTCTGGTTCTGATGAGGAGGACGGACCGGAGGGGTCAGACTGGACCTACAGGATAGCTGCAGATCGGGGCCGGGCCGGCCCTGAAACCGACTCGGGTCAGCTGGGAGCCGTCCAACATCTGCCAGCTTCCAGAGCAGGATTAACTGCCAACCAGAACTGGGATCTGAGGAAACATCTGCTGCTGGAGAGAACCAGGGGTCCGGTTGGGTTCCATCTGAATTGGACCAGAACCGCCATCTGGTCATGGTCCAGATATCAGAACCTCCAGCTGATGCCTTCATCCTGGACTTGATGCCAGAACGGCTGCAAACTGAAGCGGGACCAGCCTCAGGTTCCGGGTAATCCGGTTCCGCTGTGCGCCAGCGGGGGGCGCTGTGATGCTGCCGAGGAGCCGCTGAGCCAGCGGGGAGTCCGCAGGAGGAGGAGGAGTAATCGGACACCGACCCCCGGAGCTGCTGCTGGCTGCTCAGAGTGAAGCGGAGCCCGGCGACAGCGGCGGCGGGTCGGTCAGTCTGTCAACCCCGCGGACAGCGAGCGGAGGAGCGGCGGAGCAGAGTGGAAGTCTCCGGTCTCCCTGCGGAACTTTCCCCGGCTTCAGCTCTCCCATCGGCGGCTGCCGAGTTGTGTGAAAGTGGGAGAAGTCGCGTTTCCGGCATCCTGACAGCCCCCACGATGAAGAAGAACAGCTCCGGGAAACGGGTGAGTCCTAACGGAACCGGCACTGGCTGCTTTTTACCGTTAAGCCGAATCTGGAGGAACAAAAGCCCCAGGATTAGGTTGAGCTTTTATTCTGAAGGCCATAAAAGCCGCTATTTGCTGCAGACTCTGTTTCCGACTTTCAGAAGAAATGTATGGTTTGTTATTGTGCAGTTTAAAGCGGTCCGGTTCTGCTAGGTTAGGTGTAAAGACTTTAAAAAGTTATTAAAAACAAATAAAACTCGTAAAGAGAGGGGCGATGCGTTCAGGTGTAAACAGATGTGTCAGTCAATCAGGAAGCTGAGAGGGGAACCCAGAGCACAGTGACAGTTAATCTGCCAACAGCTTAAAGGCTCACGTTACACACATCCACAGGGTTAGATAACTAACATCTGACACCTGAACGCACCACAGACCCGTTGGAATAAACAACCAGGGTCCTGAACGCATCATAGACTGAAAGAAATTAACAATCAGGACCTTGAACGCATCACAGACTAGTTAGAATAAATGACTGGTAGCCTGAACGCAGCCAGGAGGACCCTGAACGCACCACAGATCTCTGTCTTCTGCTGATATGCTCATGTTCTAATCAGAACCACGCAGGTCAGAGGTCAGCACTAGAGCTCAGTCTGTTCAGCTTCCTGTTTCCTGTTTCAGGGTCCAGTGGATCCCGGCCAGCAGAACCCAGCACCGGACAAAACGGGCTGGATCAGGAAGTTCTGTGGGAAGGGGATCTTCAGGGAGATCTGGAAGAACCGCTTCGTGGTTCTGAAAGGAGACCAGCTGTTCATCTGTGAGAAGGAGGTGAGTCAGGGGGCGGGGCTTAGAGCGGTGGCTGGGGCATCATGACCTTTGAACTGGACTCTGGGCAGATTCTGCATGTTTCAGTCTGAAGAACATTCAGAATGTCAGAGTTCTACTGGACCCGAGAGAACCTGGTGTTCCTCTGGCCTCTGGGTTCTGGTTCGGTTCCATCTAGTTCTCCTCCACTTCCTGCTGCTGACAGGAGTCCGGTTTCAGTCTGAGAGGAACACAGAAAGATCAGGTTTCACTGTCGAGCTGGACCCGCCTCACAGAACCAGAGATTAGAACCTCCTGGTCTCACTGCAGTGTTAGAACCCAAAGCGTCTGGTTCTGTTGGTTCTGACGGTTCTCCTCCTAAGCCAGACCCAGATCCTGCAGGGAACTTTAGAACAGAGCTGGTTCTGGTTCTGTGATGCGTTCAGGTTCCTTTTCCTGTCAGCACCATATTAGGCCTGGTGTGTTGGTTCAGAGCGTTGCCGTGGTGACCAGCCTCTTCCTGTTTGCGGCGGCCGTCTTCCTGTCCGATCAGAAATAACTTGATCAGAACCACAGAGGAACCAAAACCAAGCCCGTCAGACCTTCAGAACCTTTTGACCCGATTCACTGCTAGTCAGAACCTTCAGAGGTCCGAACCGGGAGGAAAGTTTTCCCAGTTCCCATTTCAGTTAGTGGGAAGTGGATCAATAGAACCGTTCTGGTGGTTCTGACCCGGTTTCAGATCAGCCGGTCTGTGTTTCTTCAAGTGAGGGGGTGCTGCTGGTTTCCACGGTAACCACAGTAAGACCCCTAGCCCCAGAGGTAACCGATGGCAACCAGCTGGCCCTCTGCGATGAAGCGGGTCGGTCCGACTCGGTTCTGGATTTCAATTTGTTTCTCAAATCAGTTCCTCACAGATTTGCAAACAATCCGAGGAGATCGGCGCCTGAGGTCACCTGGGGTCACGCAGGTCAGAAGCAGCTGACTCATGTCTTTGTCTAAAATTATAAGAACTTCAGCGAAGTTCTGGATCCGTGTGGTTCCACTAGGCAGTTCTGGTTCCGGATCAGAAGAGAAGCATGCTGCTGGACAGTCAGAAGTTGGAGGTCAGGGCGGCTCATTATGTAACAGTTCTCAGAGAGTATTGATTATCGATCGATGATGCAACATCGGCGGGAACAAATGCCCCGGGACGCAGACGGGCTCAGAGCAGAGCAGAGGTTCTGCTTCTGATCAGCCCCGGCTCCAGACGTAGCATCAATAATATTACTAAAGTAAAAGACAACGGTAGAGCACAGTAAAGCTACTCTTATAAGAACCTTTTTTCCAAAAAAATTTACTCAGTGTAACCAGCACTCCCCACTTTTTGAACATCAACATCAGTAGCCAGTAGGCTGCTAGTGAACAAGCTTACGGTGCTGTACTGGTATTAGCTAGTCATCTTTTAGCTAACATTAGCTAGTCATCTTTTAGCTAACATTACCTGCTAGTCATCTTTTAGCTAACATTAGCTAGTCATCTTTTAGCTAACATTACCTGCATCCAGCAGCTTCACTCAACTCAGTCGGTTAGTTTGGGGGAAAAACTGTGAAAAGTTCTTTGCGTTTTGCTGGTTTGCTGCCGTGATTCTAACACGTAGCTCTGCACAGCAGCAGCAGGTCTCCTTCGCTGCTACACAAGGGTAAACCCAGCTAGCATCTTAGCGCTCATGTTGCTGGGGGGCATGGTTGACTCTGTGGGTGGCAAATGGGCCCCAATACCCGGACCTGGTGGTTTTGCTCGGCAGCTGGGTCGAGTCAGAGCCCAGTGGAACCAGCAGGGGGCGTGGCCTCCCTCCCAGGAAGTCTCAGCTTAAGGCTGCTCAATAATGGATGCCATTTCCATGGAGAAAGATGGGCAGGTGATCAGAGCGAGGACTGGGTTTGATTCTGACCCGGTAAAGGTTCTGGAGGTTCCAGAGCGGTTGTGGTTCTGCTGCTGTGTTCGGAACTTTGTTCTGTTGATGACCTGGTTCGGACCAGCTTCAGATCCTGGTCCAGTCATTGAGCGGTTCTGGTTCCGGAGCGGCCCAGCAGGTCCACGTCACCACCTGCCACCACCGTACCTCACGGTTACCATGACAACCAGTCTCACCTGGCCAGATCAAACCTTCAACCGTCGCCCGAAGTGACCGAAGTGAACCTGATGTTGATCCTCCAAGCTCCGCCTCCTCAGTCAGTTACCGGCACTTCCTGTGTGTGTCCAGGTGAAGGAACTGGGCCGGGCCGATGAAGTTCTGGACCTGTCCGACTACGAACGCTGCGAAGAGATCAGGAAGAACAAGAGCCGCAGCAAGAAGAACCACAGCAAGTTCAGACTGCAGCGCTGCAGCTCACCAGGCAACACGGTACACACCTGGAGACAGGTTACACACCTGGAGACAGGTTACACACCTGGAGACAGGTTACACACCTGGAGACAGGTTACACACCTG
>NW_006800665.1:50295-65288 GCF_000485575.1 Poecilia formosa | reverse complement strand
ACGGTACACACCTGGAGACAGGTCACACACCTGGAGACAGGTCACACACCTGGAGACAGGTCACACACCTGGAGACAGGTCACACACCTGGAGACAGGTCACACACCTCATTTATTGTGCAGCGCTGGTTGCATCAGCAGTTAGCATCAGCTGTTAGCATTAGAAGTAAGTCACCTGTACAGCGCTGCGTCCATTATGACATCATTCAGGTGGGTGGGGTCAGACTGGGTGAAGCAGCTTTAGCTGGACTGACAACAGGTAGAAACGTTTTGATTTCTGACAGACACTAACAGCTCATCATCATCATCATCGTGAAAAAAGTGGTCGTCAATAATTGACTTATCGTCTTCATTAACAACATTAACACAGGTACATACCTGTGGACAGTAGACCCGCCCTCTGACCAGGTGCCTCCTGTGCTGCAGGTGCCCAACCAGGTGTTCCTGGCCGTCAGCCCGGAGGAGAAGGACTCCTGGATCAACATCCTGAACACAGCCATCACCAGAGCCAAGAACCGGATCCTGGATGAGGTACCAGCAGAACCAGAACAGAACCGCCCTCCATTTGGCCCAGTTTAACCTGACCCTCGGATTCTGCTCCTCTAGGTGATGGTGGACGACTCCCAGCTGTCACACCTGACCAGAGACCGAGTGAAGATCCCTCATAACCGCCGACTGCCCACCAGAGGCCACCTGCTGGCTGTGGTCAGTATGACGTCTTCCTTTAGGTCCCACATCTGTCCAGAACCCAGAACATCCGGCCCAAACCAGCACCAATGCAGCACTAAAGTCCTGCAGGTTCTGAATCATACTGGTTCTGTGGGTGGCCATTTTTAAAGCCACAGAGTCAAAAAATTAACAGCAACTAAATATTTAGTTTGGAACTGCAAAATACTTAGCTTGCTAACTAAATATTTCATTAGAAAACTGAATATTTTGTTGGCATGCTAACTGATGAACTAATTGTTTAGTTAGTAAAACAAATATTTAGCGAGCAAAGCTAAATATTTTATCCAAATTAAAAAATTAGTTGTCAAGTTGTTAACGGTTGCTAGCTAACCGTTTAGTTTGAAACTGTGATATTTAAATGAATAACATGGTGAAAAACCTCAGCTCCGCGGTCAGGATGGCGCCCCCTAGGGCACGGTGGGAGCTCCTGTCGGAGGGTCCGGATGTTTGGGCTCATCGGTTCCTCAGAACCAGCTGTCACCCGTTTCCTGTGTGTCCGCCAGGGTTCCACCTCCTCCTCAGACGGGATGCTGACCCTTGACCTCATCCAGGAGGAGGACTCCGCGTCTCATAAAGGCATCGCCTCAGAACCGCCGGCCCGGCCCGGTCCGGACTGTCCCAGGTCCCAGACGGACGGGTCGCTGGCGGACCGGACCGCTGAGTCGTCTTCCAAGTCCCAGAGCCTTCCCTGCGAGACGGCCGTGTGGCAGAAGACGGGTGCGGCCCAGACCCCCCAGCAGGACCGGCGGCTCGGCGCCGCGGAGAAGAACCGCTGCGCCTCCATGGACGAGATTCTGAACCCTGACGCCAAGAACCAAACCCCGAACGGAACTGGCAGAACCGCGGCACCGCTCGGCCGGCTACAGGAGCTCATCGACCAGAAGCTGGAGCGGACGGAGCGGCTACTGCTGGAGGTCCGGACCGACGCCGAGCCGGGTGGCGCCAAGGGTGGGAAGCCGGTGCCGGACGGCCCGCGGGCCGAGGCGGAGCGGCTCCTGAAGGAGGCGGTGGCTGCCTGGACCCAGTCCCGGCAGGTTCTGGATGAGATCCAGGAGCTGAAGGCGCTGTACCGCCAGCTGGAGCCCGGCTGCCCCAACAGCACCAAACCCAACCGTAAGAGCCTGATGTGAACCGGGCCAGACCAGAACCACAGCCCGGTTCTGGACTCTGCTGGGTCCTAAAGACTTCCCTGGTGTTCTGAAGAGCAGAACCTCAGATTCTGTTTCCTTCATCAAGCCTGTCAGAAGTTCCTGTTCTGTTGGACCTGGCCGGGTCCCTGAAGCTCCGCCCACAAACACCTGAGCATCAGGTGTCCTCTCAGGTTTCTGTGGTTTCAGGAAGAACTTTGACCCGAGGTTCTGGTTGGACCAACTCTTGGGTTTGGACCCACCTAAAATTCTGCTGTAATTGAAATGCTGCTTTTTACTGGGTTTTGATCCGGTTCAGAATCTCAAACCCGGATCAGAACCAACAGACGGATTTTGAGAGTTCTGGGAGGTTCTGAAGGAAACCAGCTGATTTTTTTCTGCAGGGAAAAAGTTTCAGATGTTTTTATTACAAAGTTGATCGAAGTCAACGTCTATGCAGATGATGTGGTTCTGTTGGTTAAAGGTCCGATTGGTGTGAGGCCCGGCTCCAGAGGAGCAGGTTCTGGTAGAGGAGGAAATGATCTGGGTCTACGGCCACATTCCAGTCCTGAGATGCGGACCAGAACCGACGGAAGCTGGTTCTGGATGGAGGCAGATAAAACCGGGTCAGGGGTTCTGCCTCAGTCAGGACTGGATCAGGACAATCCTTCTCGTTCAGCTCATTACTGTGACAGTCTTTCAGGTATGACTATAGCATTAGCATTTCCCATCAGCCACTTGAATTTTAGGATGACGGCTGTTTTTCAAGATGGCTGCTGCTTTTTACACCCTTTAAACCAGTTATTGCCATAAAACGTTTCCCATTTTCATGACTCGGATGAACTTCATGTGACATCATGTTTTGGTCGTCCGGTTCATGAAATGTTAAGTGATAAAATGCAACAGGATCAGAAGCTCCACAACAGGCATCACCTGTCAAGTTTTGGACATTTTTGGCTGTCCACTGCTACCGTACGTCAGAGCGCGGCAGACGTATGAACGACGGCAGGAAAGAAGAAAAAATATGGCAGTTTCAAAACGGGAGATTTGAAAAGACAACAGTCAGCTTTTTTTTGTTTAGCAGTTTAGCGTTAGCTTATGTTTTTAATGCATTTAGCATTTGCTAGCATATCATTTAGCAGCTTAGCAATAGAATCTGCTAATTTTTTAATTTACCTAGTGGTTTAGCATTAGTGTAGCTAAGATTGTAGGTTAGCCTACTGCTGGCAATAACTGATTTTATTGCAACCATATACTATCCAACAACCATGATGGCCATTTTGAAACATAAGATGCTAATGTCTCAAAATATGTAGGCTGTGATTTGACACCAAACACATTCATATAATTGGTGATTTTAGTACCAAAAGAAACAATGGCAGCCATCTTGAAAAAATCTATTTTAAAAAATGTATTATCAGACATGGGTTAATTTATATGATTTGACACCAAAGTATGCATCTGTGATAAATATTTTCAGTTTTAGTGAAAAAAATTCCAGCAGTGGCCATCTTGAAAGATGGCAGCCATCTCCAATTTTTCAGTGGCAGTGTTTTTTTTCAAAGAAGCAAGCCCCGGTAACATCTGTGCCAAGTTAGGTTGTAGCTTCCGCATGTTACCTGTTGCTCTGCGGCGTCTCCACTGGGCGGAGAACCTGGCTGTCCAGAACCGTCCAAAGGTTCTGTTGGATCCACAGAGGGAACAGAAGGTCCATTTGAGTTTTAGCTCGTTTGGCTTTCTGTGGAACAGAACTGACCTGTTCACACCTGCAGGTTTTCTAGAAGGTTCTGCTGAGAATAGCTGGTTCTGACTTTCCCAAGCCGTTCAGAACCAGAACCTGCTGCTTCTCAGGTAGATTTAAATGGACCGGCCGGACCGCCAGGCTGAATGTGCCAACAGTTCTTTGTTCCATAAAATTCTGGTTCGATCCAGAGTGTTGGATCGGACCTCCCATGTGGTGTTTCTTACTCAGACTGATGGTTTCTATGGAGCAGGAGGTACCGGCAGATCCATTTCAGGGTTCTAACAGAACCGCTGACTCCAGCTGATGGACCGGCTGGAGAAGATTCCTCATGCAGGACAATCGGCTTTTCCTCCTGTGTGGTTCCGTTTCTTTGGTTCGACCCAAACTGCTCCAACAGTCATGAACCAGAACACCACCACTGATTCTGGTTCTGTTTCGACCAGCTGGTTCTGCTCCGTATTGGTACGATGTTGGACTGAGCTCTCGTGGATTTTTCGCCGTTTTCCAGCCTCAGTCGCTTATTATCTAAATGTATTCCTGTGGCCTTAAACCCTGCAGGGGATCATGGGAGATGTAGTTCAGTTGAGATGGGAGCCACTGGAGCAGCTGAGAGTTCTGACCTGTTAATGTGCTGAAATAAAATCTGTAAAGTGAATCTGGATGTGTGGAGTCTCACTGTGGCGCTAGCAAGGAGCTCAGTAGCGTTAACAAGGAGCTGGCTAATGCTAACGGCTCCCTGGGTTAGCTTGATCATACTACTAAATATATAAAACAGTCAAAAATAACCAATAAGCAAAGCTAAATGTTTATCTTAACTAGTTTGAAGTTATTTAGATGGAAAGTAAATATTTATCTTCAAATTAAACATTTAGTTGGGAAGCTAAAAGTTTAATTTGAAGATAAATATTTAGCTTACAAACCAAATATTTTGCTTGCTGATTAAATATTTAGGATATTAATAGGACATTGTTTCAGGACAAAGTGAACTGGTTCTGGTTCTGGTGTGTTGGATCAAGATTCTGTTTAATGGAGGAAGCAGAAGTTCATCAGAACCGTTTAGATTACCCAGGACACGACTGGCTTGGACTGGTGTAAACCAATATAAACTGGGTTTGAACCAGTTTAAACTCCAGTCTGGAGTGGCAGGTTTCTGTAATCTTCAGTCTGAAACCAGTTTAAGTCACACTGGATCTGAACTGGTTCAGACTTTCCAACCTAATCAAAGTTAAAATTTGATCCAATCCTCACATCTGGAGTGTGAACGCAGCCTGAGCTGCACCAGTTCAGAACTGGGTCACTTAAACTGGTTTAAAATGGTCCTGTGAGTTTCTCAGCTCCAGTCTGGACCCGGTGGTATTCAAACTGAATGCAAACTCCTTAATGTCTGTTTCCATGACGACGGCAACGTGAGATCACAGGAGGGAACAGGTGCGGCTGATTTGTTTGTTGGGACATCCAGTTGGTCAAACTGGGACAGACGCTGCGCTCTCACCAACAGCCGGGATGACCTTTGACCTCCCAGCAGCGTCTCACCCAAGCCCGGACTGAAGAGCCAACCCACAGCACAACTCTGCCACCACCGTACCGAGCTGTAATGTTCTGGTTCTGGATGCTCCAGATGGAACCAAACCAGAACCTTGTCAACGTCATGGTAACGGTGTGGCAGGGCGCCATTAAAGGGCCGGTGTCTGAAAACTCCCTCTGTGCTCCTTAGTCTCTTTCTTCCTTATAAGGAGAACAGGAAGCTTTGTCTCCTCTGTGAAGTGTGTGTGTGTGTATGTGTGTGTGTGTGTGGTCTAACAGGGAGCTGATGTGAACCAGGAAGTCATGTGACCAGCAGGTCATGTGACCGACCCAATTTAGAAATAAACTGCCATTATTTCCTAATGATCAGCTGAAGGACCAGAACCCCTGAAAGCCAGGTTGTCATGGCAACGCTATGGCACAGTGGCACAGAGCCGCCCTCTGCAGGTGAAACCGTGGAACTGCAGCAGTTTAATAATCAACTGGAAGGAGAAAAAGTTTAACTTTAAATTATGAATGTTTAGACCAGCAACATCAAACTGGGTCCAGTTTCTGGGTCAGAACCAATAAAAGTGGATTTTAATGACCGAACGGCTAACGGCACTAGCTGTCCTCAAGGTTTACTTCAACACTATTGGAAAGTTGAGTCGAAGGAGAAAAGGTAAACTCCAGTGGTTAAGGACACCAGTGGTACCTGCTCTAATCGCCAGGGCAACAGGTGTCCGAACCGGGTTCTGGTTCTGATGGATGAGAAGCTTCATGCTGGTCTGGTTTCAGTGGTTTTATTCCAAAACTCTCTGCGGTTACAGCGCCACCATCAGCTCAAGACAGGAATAAAAAAATAAAATCGGGTCAGAGAAGTTGAGACGACACCAGAACCTACAGGACCGCCACGTCTATTTACACGGGGAGGGGCGGGGCTGAGGGCGGGGCCAACAGGAACAGTCCAATAGAGTCCCAGAGAGGCGTCCAATCAGAGCGCAGCGCTGCAGGAGGCGCTGAGCATCATGGGTAATGGAGTCTCCCACTGGAAGGTCAGGCTGACAGAACCGGGCCACTGGAGCAGAACCGGTCCTGGTTCTGACCCAGATCAGAACCAGGACTGGGTCCAAAACTTGTGATGGTTCTGGTTCTGTTCATGATTAAAACTGGAGGATCTTCATCATCATCATCATCCAGACAGCTTCCCGTCTGGTTACCATGGTAACAGGGCTTCCTGCTCATCTACGTCTCTGAGGCCACGCCCAGCAGGGGGATGGGTGAGCGGGTAAGGGGCGGGGCCAGGTATGTCCTCTACTCGTCATCGTCATCATCACCTTCATCGTCTGCGTCCCTCTTCCTCTTCTCGCCCTGAGCCGGAGCATCATCATCCTCTGAGGAAGAAACCACAGCACTCAGACGGAGAGGCTGAGCAGAACCAGAACCGGAACCGAGACATCTTTACTTCAGACCCACCTCCATCTTCCTCCTCCTCATCATCTTCCTCTTCCTCCACATAGTCTCCATCATCTTCCTCGTCCTGAAAGACAAGCAGTGTTGGTGTTAGCTGCAGCGCCCCCTGCTGGTGACTGAGACATCACAGACTCACCTGGATTCCCTCCTTCATCAGGTAGGACAGCCCCACCTCAGAACCTTCCTCCTCGTCCTCCTCCTCATCCTCCTCGTCCTCGTCTCCAGGCGGCCCGGCTTCATCATCCTCATCTGGGACAGAGCAGCGCGGCATCACACACGGAACCAGAAGCACCGGGCTGACCGGACTGGAACCAGAACTCACCGTTGGACTCGGGCACCTCGTTGTCATCCGGGTCGAAGCCGTCCAGGTAGACAACCTGCGGCAGCAGGCGGAACACGGCGTCGCGGTAACCATCGGCCGCCGTCACGCCGCAGCTGTACAGGTCCAAACTTTTCAGGTTCTTCAAGTTCTGCTGCAGGGAGGCAGGCCGGGTCAGCTGGGTCCAACAGAACCGCACACATTCACAGCAGCACACATGACCCCCAAACAGAACCCGGCCAGAACTTTACTGCAAACATCTGAACCACTTAGAACCGGTCGCAGCCGGGTCAGAACCTACCAGCGGCTGCAGGCTGCTCAGCTCCTTGATGTGGTTGCCGCTCAGGTTCAGGTAGCTCAGGTTGGGGCATTTCTCCGCCAGCGTGTCCAGACCTCCAGAGATGGAGTTGTCGCTCACCTCCAGCTGAAACACACAGTCCCTGTCAGAGTCCAGATCGGAGTGGTACCGGAACCCTCCAGAACCGGACCCACCTTCCTGAGCTTGGGCAGCGCCGGCAGCTTGGCCAGCGAGCCGAGGCCGACGTTCACCATGCTGAGGACCTCCAGCGCCGAGAACTCCTCTGTCACGCCCTCCACCTCCCCGTCCGCCGAGCGGCAGCTGTCCACCACCAGCTCCCTCACCTGTGGACAGGTGGACCGGGTCAGAACCGCTGGCCGGGCCACAGCCAAGGACCGGGCCAGAACAGTCAGCAGGATCAACTAGTCCCCAACACAAGCATCCAACATGGCTGCCAGAGGCAAATTAAACCTGCTGATCAGTTTTTTTGTTTCTACAGCTCCACCTGATTCATCTTCCTCTCATGCTAAGAGGGCTATTAGAAGCGCTTGGGTGCCATCTAGAGGTCAGTGTGTGAACAACACCTGCTGCATGGAGCCTTAAGTCAGAAAGTGGCTGATAAATAATGTTAATCCTGAGCTGGGTTGATAATAAAAATATATATTTATGCTGACTAATATCTTTTAGATATGATACATTAAAATAAATTATTTGTGATTATTCTGAAAGTTAATTCTAATTTTGGTTTGAACATTTTTAGCGACACATGAGAGTGATACTGGCATTATTGAGGAATAATTGCAAATAACGTAATTTATGTGCATTGATTCTGAGTATCCAACTTACAATCAAATGATTACTTTAGATTCCAAGAAATATATAAATATATATGTTAAAATTCAATTTTAAGTTATTTTTATATTACAAAGAGGACAAGAGTCCCACGAGAGACTGAGCAGCAATGGAATTGTGAAGTATTTAATTGTATCTGAAACATAATGATGCAAAAGCAATGGTTGTTCAAAAACATATTTTGACTCATTTTTAAAGTCTTGAGCAAAAACAGCATCAATAAAATACACATTCTGAGGCTGAGCAGCTTTTCAGTGCCTGGTGTCACTAATTAGCATCACAGCTAAATTTGCATTAATGGTGGCTGCAATGTTCAACTTCATAATTAAGTAATTTAACATCTGACAGCAAAAACTATGTTTTGTAAAATTGGACATAAACTCAGATTATAGTGTTAAAACAGCAGTAAATCTCGACAGTCTTTTAGAGACATATCTTCAATAACGGGGGGAAAAAATCAATCTGTCTGATGTGGAGATGTTGATCTGAAGCAGGTAACTGGTCGGATCACTCAGGTGTGAACTAGACCCGAGAACCGGGTTGCTGTTATCTGAAAGTCAACCAGCTTCAACACTGAAGGGAAACGTTAAAGGCCAAGAATGGCCGACTGACCTGAAGTGATCACTTTGTTCCTGGACCAGAGAGCAGAATCCGTCCAGGTTTGTAGCTTTGACTCTCCAGAAAGAGATTTAAATGATGATGAACTGTTCTGATAAACTAGTGGGACAGTTTCGTCTTTTCTTTTTTTTTTCTTCTTTTTTTTAGCAATGAATGAATAAAATGTGCTAAAACTGGACAAATGAGGTAAAATCTTCCCTGAAACCAGGCTGGATCTGTCAGCTGTTCATTCATAACTGAGGGTATTTCCGTCAGTTTAACATTAGCTTTTAAAATAAATGTATTAGTTTATACCAGAATCGGTTATAATTTAAAATATCTGGCATTAACAGGTAAAATTATTTGTTCTGTGAATTCGCTCTCTGAAATCACATTTTAGTTTTATTTTCTAGTTAAATGTGTTGAAAACTGAGACAACGTTTTAAAATCCAAACATGTTTCTGTAGGTAAAATGACTGAACCTTGTTTCCTCCATCCATCCAGCGCCCTGACCGCCGCTCCCTCCCGCTCGGACACCGACCACCTGCAGCTCTGAGGCGGTTAGAGGAGAGACAAGCAACCCGCAGCCAGGAAACACCATCTGGGTGTCTGGAAACTAACGGTCCCAGATTTCCCTGAACTCGGTTTATCTGAGTTAAAATCCGCCACAATCCAACTGTTCTCCGGAGATTGGGCTGCTGCAGCAGCATGGTGGGCGCGAACGGCGGACTAAAAAGATTCAAAAACTAAGACAAACTGCTGATGGTGGAATAAAACTGGGCCGAACTGATCCGAAACACCTGGAAACACGTTTCAGCATTTTTTCGACCCGAATCCAACACGAAGTCTGGGTTTACATCCAGCAAAATATCAGTTAAGGTTTTGAACATGGAGTCTGGTCTAATGCGCCATTAGTGTCAACGAAATCCAACTATTTAACTCTGAAGGTTACAATGAGAGTTGTTTCAATTCGAGCTCCTAGCAGCGGCCTTTAACCGAATGTAACCGGCACTGACTAACCCCATCCAGGCTGGTTTTCTCTGAACCACCGAGCCTCGGCGCCAGCACCCCGCCCGGGGAGCTTTCAGCCGCTCGGAAACGCAGCAGAATCTCGGTGGTTTGCCTGTTAGCTCGCAGCTGTACTCGGCTCACGCGAGGCGCCCCCTCCACCGCACGAGAAGTGAGCGAAAGCATCTGCACGCGGCGGAGTCCACGAAGTCCACGGAGACCGGAGCGAGAACCGCAGCGGAGACTCGAGCCTAGCTCCGAGCTCCAGGTCCGCCGCGGCGCCGGGTTTCTAACCACTGCATCCGCGTTAGCAGCGGAGGAAGCGACGCATGTTTCCCGCGGAACCTTTCCATCATGTCGGATTGCATCCTTTGGCTGCTTGTTCTGGGAATTACGAAGTAATTCACCTGTATTTTTTATCACAAACCTCTGCGGGACTCCGGTTCCTCAGCTCCAGGCTGATTCTCTTCTTCATCTCCATGATGAAGGCCGAACAAAGTGGATAAAAAGGTCTAACTTAGAAACGATAAACTAAAAGCAATTCAGTAAAGCTCTCCTTCCTCAGCGGCCATTAGACGACGATTAAACCTCCATGTTCGCTGCTGCCCGACCCCCACCATCAGACCACGCCTACCAGTTCATGAATATTCATACGTTTAATAAAGTCATCCTCTCATTGGTTCAAAGACCCGACGTTCCACGAGCCCCTCCGTCGTAGGGCACCGTGTGGATGTTTCATCAATAACTGGTGGAAACTATGAAGGCGGGACTTCACTACCACCAACGAGAAAGCGAGAATGAAACGTTTAAACTCTGTAGGCGCGAAGTCTTTGTCCCGGTAGACGCCATATTTACTGTCAACAAACTTCCATTCATAAAACCCCTGGACACCATGACTACAGCCCCAGGAGTTAATTTGAAAAGTCTATCATCTTCTCTAAGCTCCTTTAACCAGATCAGATCTGGACATTTCTTCATATTGTAAGATGATTTATTTTTCCTTTTCAATTGATATGGTTTCATGTGAGATTGGCTATTTGCTGGGGATGCTCCATGGATGAGTGGTGGCGCTGTGCCTTTGGGAGGAGATGTTTCTTTCTTCTTCGGGGTTTTTTTCGTCTTCTTATGAGGGGCTGAGAAGTTTGGCTGTTCGGTTACACGGTTGAATAAAAGTCTGTACAGCTACGCTATTCCCTCTCAGTGTCTGCTCTTTCTCTACCCACGACCTCCTATTTTATGGTGACACCGATTTAGATCACTACTTAGTGTTACAATATTTACACCATCAAAAACGTAAAACATACAAAGATCAAATTAAAACTGAGAGTAGCATGCTTCAAAACATGGGCAAAAGAAGAAATAAAATGAGCAGCAAAAAGACAGAAACCAGCTGAAGAAAATGGGAATTCAATCCAGTACTTTCAAAATTGTGTTAATGGGATAGCTACTGATGCTAAAATACTACCCAGCATTGTATTTCTCTTCAATCTGGGATTCCAGGTCTTGGATCTGGGAATGAAATTTGGATTTGAGCCTCAAAACCACAGCAATTTGCTAATTGTTAAAGATCATAATGGTGTATTTTTTCCATTTTATGTGCTAAATAATACAAAAAGTGTCAGAATGGCTAATAAATATTTAAGACTTTCAACTTTCATTATTTAACTTTGGGTGGCAGACGTGTTGGATACTGAAGTCAGGGCTGCACAGCAGCCTCTCGATTTCCCAGTTGGAATTTCAGCTTTCCCATTAGTTTGGAAAACAAACACACCATGATGAGCATGGTGTGTTTGTTCGACGACCTCTAAAGGCTCAGCCTCAAGATGCACAGCCATTTTGAATTTTGAAGAATTCCAAGTGTTAAAGCTCATTATAATTGCTTCTTCTGGCTTGTAGTGCCAAGATGCACTGTGCACATTAGTGCATGTTGAGGTATATTTTGAGTCTGTAGCACCACCTTCAGACAGAACAGCAGAATGAAAGACAGGAATGTTTATTGTAATGAGAACAGACAGCAGCAGCTACAGAGTTATAGAAGCTTTCTGTAGAAAACACTTTAAAATGGGATAAAAAACTGTAAAAAGAAAAAAAAAACATGGTTGAATAAACAACCTAAACAGGAAATGATCAATTACCAAATCTTTGGTAGATAATCAATAGAAATAAATAGATGAACTTCTGGTTTTTGGTTTCAGCTGATCTGAAGTCAGTCTTCCTGATTCTGATCCCAGATCTCTGCCTGGACTGACCCTTGGATGTTGTTACCATGGAAACAAAGCCATAGCTCTACGTCTCTCAGAGGAACGGAGGTTGTTGGGGACGACAGTAGTCAGGTGTGTTCAGGTCAGAGGGCGTGCTCTCGAAGTGGCAGCGTGTGCAGCACCTGGTCGAGCAGCTGCAGCGCCCGGTGCAGGTGCACCTCCATCCAGCAGGGGGTGTCCTTGATGCTCTGCCTCGGATAGTCGCACCCCCAGCCTTTGACGAAGCTCAGCCTCACGATGCACAGCCTGCGCAGATCATCTACACCTGGACCTGCTGCAGAGCACACACCTGCGGGCGGAGCCAAACACACCCTTACACACAGACACACAGAAACCTGCTAAACGCCCAGTTAGAGCCGCATTATTAATGAGGCGTTCAGGTGCAGTCAGGTGACACTCACTGAGTGCAGGTGCGATTCCTCCCACGCTGTGGGGTCCTGGCATCACCCCAACAACCGCAGCCGCCTGCGTCTCTGCTGCTGCCTGCGCCGCTGCCGCCTGCTGCTGCATCTGCCTGTGACACTGGCGTAGGTCAAACACCTGTGGACACAGGTGAGACGGACAGACAGGTGAGATGAGTTTGGGTTCAAGTGTTGGTTGTTGTTTAGTATGGAGTGACAGCGAGCCAATCAGGGAGCAGGCGGAGAAACACATGACTGCTGGTGAAAGTGAAATAGGAAGTGACTGGTGATGGACCTTGATGTAAGCTCCAGGGTAGATCTTGTGAACTCCGTCACCTGGCGCTCGGCCCGCCTCCCGGTCCAGGTAGTAACTCTGGACGAACACGGAGTGGTCGCTAAGGCAACGCATCCAGACGTCCCCTTCCCCACGACATTCGAGCTGGACGCCCCGCCCAATATGGAGCCTGCAGGAAGAGACGGGTTAGTTCTGGCATGCAGCGCCCCTGCTGGTAGCTACCTACTTAAACTGGTCTGAAATGTTTTTTACTGGATCAAGCAGTCTGATCCAAACTGGTCTGAACTGATCTATGCTGAACTGACTGGTTGGACCTGGTGGAAGCGCTTTAACCTGGCGCGGTGGCTAGCTGCAGTCCGGTGGACATTGCTCAGCTGTCCCAGACAGAACCGATCCCCGCCTGAAGGATCCACGTAGCCGTCCACCGTCACCAGGGGACAGCTGGACTGGACCTTGAACATCTCCCCCACCTGAACATCCAGCTCGAAGTAGGAGATGGAGCACCAGAACTCTGGACCTGCAGAACGGACACAGAGAGACGGGTAGACAGAGGAGGACATCCACAGAGACATGTTGGTGTTCGGAATAGAGCCACATTTTCTTTAGGTGTCTCACCTGGATGGTTGGAGACCGGTTGTGGGTACGGAGGACTGCTGTGATGCTGCGACCCTGGAGGTACAAACACTGACTCAGCACTATCATCCTACCCAGTACCACTCAGTCGCACCCAGCAACCGCAGTACCACCTAAAACCCCCAAGGCCTCCCGGCTCTACCCAGTACCCTCCACTACCTCTCAGTAGCTTCCACTGTCCCCCACTGCAACCCACTACCTCAAAGTTTCCTCGTCCACATGGTGTCTTACAGAAGTGAGTGTTGGGTGTGTGTTGATGCTGATGATGTAGCGGCGTCTGCTGAGTGTGGCTCCGCCCACTGTGCTGATGTCCTGCAGGTGTGTAGGGGGCAGGGCTGTTACCTGACCAGCTGACTGCAGAGACAAATCAGAGTGAGAGACCCATCCAGCAGGATAGGTGAGCAGCAGCACAGGTGAGCAGGTGTACCAGGTGTGGGCGTCCCACTGTACTCGGGGCTCTGCTGGGCGGAAGCCGGCGTGGCGGCCTGTGGGGTCAGGGGGGGTGAGGTGCGGCCCTCTGGCTGAGGGGGCGGGGCCACCTGCAGGAGGGCGGTGTCTTCTGCAGCCTCGGCGGCGCCCAGGGCAGCGGGTATCATGGACGTCCGTCCTGCAGGAGACGTAGCAGAGTGAGATGCCAGGTAGCAGAGGGTGGACATCTCGGGAGGTTGGTGGGGGGTGCTCACCTGGCGGAGAAAGAGGCATGCTGGGATACATGGTGAGGGGGCGGGGCTGGGCATACGGGTCAGAGGAGGCGGGCAGGTCCAGCTGCAGGCAGTCCTGCAGGAACTCCTCCTTGATCACCGCCTGAGGACCTGCAGGACGACGGCTGTCAGAACCGGTTCTGATCCAGACAGCTGCAGGGGCTGCTGCTCAGGCTCAGCTCCGTTCTGGACCAGAACCAGTTCTGCTTCTGATTCAGGTGTGCGTTACCTGTGCAGGCGGGCGCTGCCACCCTCTCGTAGTGGTATGGGTTCACACACACGCTGTCATACTTGAGGTCAAAGGCGAAGCGGCAGAACTTGGCGTGCTTCAGCTCGTTCTTGTGCAGGTCAGGCCAGCGCCATAGTCGGGCGTAAATCACATGGGGGAAGCCCTTCCTGCCCGCTACCTGTGCAGGTGAGACCCACAGGTCAGAAAGCAATGATTCGGGCCTAGCCGTCGCCTCAGAGACCAAAGCTGATCGAACAGACACTGTTGCCACAGAAACGAAAAGGGCAGGACATCGTGTCTGACCTCAGGCTGTTGCTGCCACTACCGACCCGTCTGGAGGGACCAGTCCAGCTGAGGAAAGTGTCATCATGCGATGTTGCAGCAGTGTGTTGCTATGTGGCAGCGTGTTGCCATGTGGCAGCATGTTGCTATCTGGGAGCATGTTGCCATGTCGCAACGTGTTGCCATGTGGCAGCAGGATGTTGCCATGAGGCAGCGTGTTGCTATGTGTTAGTAGCATATTGCCATGTCGCAGCATGTTGCCATGTGGCAGCAGCATGTTGTCTTGTGGCAGCAGCATGTTATCATGTGGCAGCAGTGTGTTGCCATGTCGCAGCATGTTGCCATGTTGCAGTGTATTGCTATGTGGCAGCATAGCAATATACATGTTGCAGCGTGTTGCTATGTTGCAGCAGTGTGTTGCCATGTCGCAGCATGTTGCCATGTGGCAGCAGCGTGTTGTCATGTGGCAGCAGCGTGTTGCCATGTCGCCGCATGTTGCCATGTCGCAGCAGCATGTTGCCATGTCGCAGCAGCATGTTGCC
>NW_006800665.1:43716-50285 GCF_000485575.1 Poecilia formosa | reverse complement strand
ACACATAGAGACAGTCTGGACACATAGAGACAGTTTGGACACATAGAGACAGTCTGGACACATAGAGACAGTCTGGACACATAGAGACAGTTTGGACACATAGAGACAGTCTGAACGGACAGAGACAGTCTAGACAGCCGGAGAGACATGGGTAAAAAGATATTCATTCGGTCCGTCCGTCCCCGCCGCATCAACAGTTGTCCCCCAGCCCCTCCAGCCCTCAGCGGGCTCTGCCAGCGCCACTCACCGGGACTCGGCGCGCTCCTCTGGGCTGTGCTGAGCTGCGTGTGTCTCCGTGTGATGCTGCAGACCGTCTGTCTGGGAGGGGGCGAGGGGTGGCGGCTGTGTCACGCTCCCCCGACAGCCAGACATAACAGGAAGTGTGCTGACCTCCGAGTTTTAGGAAAATAAGAGTCCAAACATGGACTGGTTCTGATCCCAGCCTCCTCAGACCGGAAGTGAACCTGTTTCATCAACAGTAATGAGCGCTTCTAGCAGCGCGTGCTCCCTGGATCAGGGAGGGAAATAAAATCAATAGACAGGATTTCAGTCACGTAACTGATCAACAGCAAACAACTTCCTCCAGCTTGTGACGTCACGTCGATATAAAATCAAGGAATTCCCATTAAAAAAGTAATGAGATCCCGCGCTGTTCCAGAGCCTCTTATTTTGAAAGGATGAACATCCAAAGTTTGTTCTGAGAGACGTGTGCACGCGCGTGAGGTTGCCCATGGTTACTGGTGTCCGCGGGGCACGGTGCGGTCAGAGCACAGCGCCATCCGGTGGCAGAGATGAAAACAGCAGCAGTTTGTGATAAGACGTGATTCAGATCAGATCCCTGTCAGGATTTCTGGTTTCCTCTGGAACCGGAAGAGGTTCGGTAGAATCATGGATCAGCTTTCTCACAGAGTCAGAACCACAAACACAAAGTCAATATTTCGGAATTATTTTTAAACTACAGGGACTTTATAGATTAGGTGTGAGTGTGTGTGTGAGTGTGTGTGTGAGTGTGTGTGTATGGTTGTTTGTGTCTGTCTCTGTGTTGCCCTGCGGCAGACTGGCGACCTGTCCAGGTGACCCAGGTGACCCTGCCTCTCCAGACCCCACTAAGGGACAAGGGGGTAAGAAAATGGGTGGATGGACTTTATAGATAAATATAACTGAGGTCTGTAAAGCTTTCTACGGAGCCCTGCAGGGGACATGGGAAACATTTCCTGTTGCGTTCCCTCGTAATAAGTTTACTGCAATATTTGCTGGTCTATTTTACATAGAGTCACAAATGTCGATTTAGAATTTCAAATGTAAACACATTTAAAGAAACTCAGTGTTTATTAAATCTTTGGTGCAAAAAAACTGATAGAAAATGGATTGTTAGTGCAGGTTGGGATGGAAACGGCCCTTTAACCGTTCAGACCAACAAGAGACTAAACTGTCAGATGATTTATTACCCGCGATAATAACTCAGAAATAGTCCAGATAGTTTGGATGTATTTTTTATTCTTTCCTGCTTATGGAAAGTTTCTGTTTATATCAGAGGTTTGTGGTTCATTTCTGTCCTAAAGAAAAAGATAAAACTTCAGATATTTCATAATTTTTAAAGTGCTATATAAATAAATTTAACATTGAGATATTAACATGGAAAAACCTGATGAAAGCCTCATATTATAGCAGAAAGTCAGATGGCCCTGTGTTCAGTCATAACACCTGAACGGGTCAGGACAAAAGAAAAACACCCCCATGTCCCTTAGAGGCCTCCGTAGCCTTCAGCCTAGATCCAACTGATCCAGATTATCTTAATATGCAATATTATAGGGCAACCCTAATAACCCCTAACCCTTACCCTTTTTTCACTCTATTTCATCTGGTGGCCATAATATTTTTCAAGGATTATAAGATTCACTATATAAATTTAATCTGAAGAAAAAGTTGAATTGTTAAAGATGAGTAAAATATGTAAATTTGATAAAACAATATTTTTTCCAATTTTTTCTATAAGGAGTTTTTGCAAGCCCGACCAAAATATTGTAGTGTGAGAACGTTCCACAAATAAATGTTCAATACTTTCGCCTTCACACTGACACAAAGAGCAGTTGTTGCTGACATCTGGAGAAAAGCGACAAATGTTATTTTTAACTGGATAATATCTATGTAAAATCTTAAATAAAAATTCTTTGATCCTATTAGTAATTATATATTTAGTCCCTGGCTTACGTAGCAATTTGAAAGTTTAATAAAATGATAAAAAATAGAGAAAACGAAAAAAGATGTTTGAAAATGGTTTGACAAAAGCAATTTTAGCTTTTCAAAGCTGTTTTAAGAGCATTCGGTTCGTCGGAAATNGGAAACACACACACACACACACACACACCTTCACACAAACACACACTCTCTTTCTCTCCCAGTCAGTCTGGCTTCACTTAGTCCCGCCCCTTTCCTGTGTTTCAGACAAAACAAGTCAGCCGCTCTTCCTCCTCCTCCTCCTCCTCCTCAGGATGATCCAGGCTGCTGCGTCTCTGAGGATCCGGTAACACCGGGCCTCTGACCAGAACTGAGACCAGGAGAACCAGCAGCACGTCTGGAGCCTGGTCTCTTTAGCTGGTTCTGGTTCTGCTGGAACATCTCCAGAACGTTTCCTTGGACGGTTCTGGACCAGACGGGCTCAATGTGATCCGTTTTGTAGGGATGGCAGTTGTTGATTAATGAGTTAATCAAAAGTTGATTGACCTTATCCTTGGAGTATCAGTCAAGGTCGTTTTCTTGAAGTTTCCTCTGGTATCGAGACGATGTTCTTTCCGTAATGGCAGAGCTAGACAATAAATTATTAACTATTTATATCACGATCAGAGTATCTACTGATCAATATCAGTAGATCAATATCTACTGATATTGATCAATATCAGTAGATCAATATCTACTGATATTGATCAGTAGGCACTACTGATCAATATCAGTAGATGCTCTGATCCAGAACCACACAGCATTCTGGGAGATGTAGGCAGAGGAGAGGCTTTCGCTGCTAAACCCCAGCTAAGCTAGCTGGGTAACATGAGCTTGCACACTCTTTGGTTGCCTAGCAACAACTTGTTGGGTAACTCACGCAGCAACAGTTTCAGGTTTCCTCATCGGTGTCGACATAAAGCAGGAACGTAACAGCACTAGTTTAAAACAAAAACCTAATCAATGAATACCAATATCAACTGATGTGAAACGATTTTATCGTGATTCGCCATATCATCCAGCCCTACATAAAGGGTTAAATTTTTTTTAATAATTTTAACAAGAAGTAAAATCTCTTGTTCTTATTGCCATCATGTTTCATTATGTCATGTTTACTCTGTTCTGTCTGTTCAGAACAGACATGAATTTAGTTTATTTAATTTCCCTTTTAGAATTTGAATTGAATTTGGGTTTCTGGTTGAGAGAGCAGCTCGGATCAATCAGCAACATTTGGGTGAAACTTCAGGAGTTTGTTCAGTTTTTGTATTTCTAAACAGAATCATATAAAGAGCATTTTCTCTCTCCCATTCTGAAATGGCCTCGCTGCCATCTTTGTTCCTGCTTCAGGGTGACCAGCAGCGCCCTCCGCTGGATGGAGGCCAAACTACAGCACTGAATGAAAGTCTAAGCATATGTCATTAGTTTATTGATTAGACCAGTGTTTCTCCACCCTGGTCCTCACCGCCCCCCTGCTCTTCATGTTTTAGATGTGCCTCTATTCCAGAACAGCTGATCCAAATGATTGCATGACCATCAAGTACTGCAGAAGCCTGTTAATCACCCAGAGACACAATTTAGGTGTGGCAGAAGGGAAACACTTAAAACATGCAGGACAGGAGGGCCTGAGGCAGAGAAACACAGGATTAAAACCTATTTTAATCTACCAAACCATTTATTGTAAGCTGATTGATTCTTTGCATCCGTAGTTTTGTTGGAGCTGAAACCAGGAATCAGTGGGAAATTCTGATCCGCTCCGGAGTCTGGAACGATCCCAACTGGAGCTGCAGCTCAACGCTATTTTTCACATTCTGCAGATTTTTTTATTCGACCATTTAAGCTTCTTTTACACAATATTACAAATACATAAAATGTAAACAATTAATTCAGTTCCTTTTGTAAATAATAGATCAAACGTTCGGCAGTGAACAGCTCAAGTTAGGGACGATCTGGAGATTATTTACTGATTGTTAAGCAAGAATCAGTTAATCAATAAAGGTTCTTAACAGGAGATCATTTTACAGAATGTGAAGCAGGTGAACATTTTGAATTTTAATATTACTGTATGTTTTGAGGACTAAAGGTGGAAATTAGCATTTGTAGCAAACCCTGGTTGAGTGGATAAGGTATGTTGTATATTGTCCCATTTTAAGGTCATTCATTCATTCATTCATTCATTCATTAGAAGATTTCTGGTTGAACAGATTTACAGATTAAGAAGGTTTTCTATCTGAAATGCAAAACTTTATTTATTGTTCAGTTTTCATTTTGACTGTAAATGGCCTCTTGTACTCCAGTTAATGATTAATCAATTTTTAAATTAGTCAATGATTATTTCAATTAGCAGTTAATCGCTTCAGACCAGACCAGAATCTTTTAATCTGAGGCCCAATTCCAGATTGGACCAGAACCAGACTTGATGCTTCCTGGAACCATCTGGTTCTGGTTCCAGAGCTACCTGGAGAAGTTCTGGGCCGGTTCTGGCTGTCAGGCTGCAGACCAGAACGGGTCTGCTACTGTGTGTCTCTACTGGGATAATGACAGCGGGACTGGGCCACACCCAGTCTGCTGCAGCCCAACATGATCATTAGGTGCAGACAGAGCACCTGGCTGAGTCAGAACCGCCTCCGGGTCACAACCAGGAGGCGGACCCGGAGGCCCAACAGAACCGACCCAGTTGATATTTAAAGGTGGACCAGCAGAGAAAGACGTGTTCTGTATCAGAGTGAGAGGTCTGCTGCTGTGAGGATCTCTGGGTGACCGTCTCCAGAGCCCCCTGCTGGCTCAAACTAAAACTACCTGTCTCCTGGATCAGCCAATCAGCAGCCAGCAGACCTGGATGCTGATTGGCTGCAGCGGTTTCAGTCCTACCTGCAGCCGGCCGTCTAGCGTCCTCTGGATGGTGACGCACTTGCTGGGTTGGACGCCGTTGGACGTGACGGCGGTAATGAGCGAGTCCAGCTCGTCCTTCTTCTCCTTCAGTTTCTTCACCAGGCTCTCGATGGCGCGCTTGGCGAAGCCCTCGTTCTCGCCGCCCTGCCGGTGGCACATCAGGCTGTGGACGATGCTGAGGCAGGCGTCAGTGCTGCTGGGGGCGGAGCCGAGCACCGACATGGCCGCTCAGTGTGGGGCAGGGGGCGGGGCTATGAGACAACAGTGGAGAGAAGTTTGTTCTGTTCAATATTATTAATATCGTCTTCATCAATCCAGGCGCGTTTGATGGAAATAATCTGGATACTACCCTAAAAGTTCCTGAACAAACAAAGAACCGGGATCAGAGCCTTGTGGAACCCCAGACCGAATCACAACAACAAAACCTCCGGATCCTGATGCAGACCTTCAGGAGGCTGGAGAACAGCTGCTGGACCCTACTGGTCACATGACGCATCGCACATACATCGCAATATCAGCATGTAAAATACTCATATTGCAAAGGACTGTTTGGAGCATCGTAACTGTTGGCGAATATATTGCTAGAGTTCTTAAGTTCTACTTTTTATGCTAATGCAACATTAGCACGAAGCAAAATCTGCTTTCAAATTCTGAACCAACTTTTAAACCAAACATTATGAATTAGGCGTGTTAGCATGTACTGGTTTGCAACGAATCAACTATGCAATGCAAAGCGTAACTCCATCAGATGTTGGCATGGCTGGAATGATCAGGAAGGAGAGGCTGCTAGCTGGCATCCCTGGTAGGGCACAGAGCCCCCAGTGGAGGGGAGGATGCCCTACATCAGAACTTTTTGGAGAAATTAAAAAACCGCATCAAGCAAATGTAAAAACTAGTTTGTGAAACTGAGGAAATTATTCTCAATTTTGCCATTTCCATCTGTTTCTAATGCAATTGGACAGAAGAAGACAGGCAGATATCACACCTGATATGGTCATTGCAATATTTGCTAACATGGCGCAAAGAGGCTAAGCGGATAAACAAGCCATCACATGATCACCGAACACATCAAGAAGTCACATCAGAACCTAAACAGATCTCAGGTCACAGGAGACAGACCAGAGAGACAACACAGGGAGACAGCCTGGGGCCACTAGGGCCCCTGGGAGCTGGGGGCCAGCAGGAAGCCGCTAATGACGGTATTGATCTCTGTTGATCAGAAACAGATGACCTGAAGCTTCATCTCTGTTACATCAGCGTCCTCATTGTCCCCTTCACAGAGACACTGGACAGACAGGAAGACACCTGGCATCCAGAGGAACCGAATCTGATCCTGTGATGTCATCCATTAGTGACCTCATCAGTCTGATCAACAGTTATTGATGACCTGATGTCTCCCTGACACCTCAGGTTACAGTGGAGACAGAGACAGTCTGGACAGACAGACAGTCTGGACAGACAGA
>NW_006800665.1:36612-41565 GCF_000485575.1 Poecilia formosa | reverse complement strand
CAGCTTTCTCACAGAGTCAGAACCACAAACACAAAGTCAATATTTCGGAATTATTTTTAAACTACAGGGACTTTATAGATTAGGTGTGAGTGTGTCTGTGAGTATGGTTGTTTGTGTCTGTCTCTGTGTTGCCCTGCGACAGACTGGAGACCTGTCCAGGTGACCCAGGTGACCCCGCCTCTCCCGACCCCACTAAGGGACAAGGGGGTAAGAAAGCCTTCTACGGAGCCCTGCAGGGGACATGGGAAACATTTCCTGTTGCGTTCCCTCGTAATAAGTTTACTGCAATATTTGCTGGTCTATTTTGTGTAACACGGGGGGAAAGAACCCGGATTGTGACCGAGGACGTGGCCCTAAAGCCGACTGGTAGACTACTGAAATATCAAGTGGTCTAGAGTTTCCCAATTAATTATACCCAGGTAGGTCTGGCTGAGAATGAGGACACAGAAATAGTATACAAAATATATTTTATTTATACATTCTTTTACAGTATTAAAAATAGACTTTATTATTCTAATTTAAAACTCAATAAGGCTCAAAAACCCAGGACAAGACTAGAAGCAATTGGAACCAAAACAAATGCAAACCAAATTAGTAGAAACACAAAATAATGTTAGACAAAAGAAAAACAAATCCCGCATTGCCCCAACCCAGTCCTAAGGCTGTGCCCAATACGCTACTAAAAATAAGGAGCTATGCACTGTTTGTGGGAGCATAATAGGCAACAGCAGCAATCAGTATTAAATGTCCACGATCCGAACACTCACAGCAACGCGATGAGCAGGGCGCTCATCTGACCTGAGAGCCAACGCAAACGACGGACCCAACAAACACACTCAGATTGGCGGGCACACCCGGTGCCTATATACGCTAATGAGCCCGACAAGGCTGTGAACGGAAGTGACGGTGGGGAACGGGGCCTAGATGTGTTCAAGGGCCCAAACCACGGTGGGAATTTACAACCACTGGATGTAAACTATGTCTTCCAATAAAACCACCCGGTTACATTTGTATAGAGTCACAAATGTCGATTTAGAATTTCAAATGTAAACACATTTAAAGAAACTCAGTGTTTATTAAATCTTTGGTGCAAAAATACTGATAGAAAATGGATTGTTAGTGCAGGTTGGGATGGAAACGGCCCTTTAACCGTTCAGACCAACAAGAGACTAAACTGTCAGATGATTTATTGCCCGCGATAGTTTGGATGTATTTTCCTGCTTATGGAAAGTTTCTGTTTATATCAGAGGTTTGTGGTTCATTTCTGTCCTAAAGAAAAAGATAAAACTTCAGATATTTAATAATTTTTAAAGTGCTATTTAAACACATCATCTTCCAGTCTCTCTTCTGAAATAAAATCACTTAAAAATTCTTTACTTCTGAAGCTCATTGATTCCCAGGCATTACCTACATCTACCGAGTCATGAGAATGACTTCCTGTTTTTAATAAGTTTCTGATATGGAAACTAGTTCCATAGCTTTTGAGCTTTTATTTTAACTCCTCATCCAGTACTGGGCTCCTAAACTCCAGAACTCGGGGCCCGGCATCCTGCGACTTGTAGATGTGTCCCTGCTCCAACACACCGACTCTAAAGCTGAATCACTTCCTCGGTGCAGTCGGTTCTCCATGGTAACGGCCTCATTACTCGACTCAGGTGTGTTGAAGCAGAAACTCGTCTACAGCTGCAGGACTCCAGCTGTCCAGGCCTGGATTTGAGGATCATTGGTTCATAGTTTACTTTTGTGAAGTCATCAGATGCAACAAGCTTGAACTGCACAACGATAATCTCTGTCCTAATCAAAGTCACTGACGTAGTTTGGATAGAGCTGTGGCCTGATAAAGAAGGCTGGTTCTGTTCTGGAGATAATGGTAAGAATGATTCTTCATAAACTGAAGACGGTTACAGACAACCCTGAGCATCCTCTTCATGAGACTGAGAAAACAGAGTGTCTTCAGTCAGAGGCGTCTTCAGATTCGCTGTAATACAGACTGCACCAGAGATCTTTCCTGCCAACAGCCATCACCATCTACAATAACTCTTTGAGGAGTCTGAATTAATGAGCCACATATAATTTAATTTCCCTTTGTGATAAAGTATTTTTGAAATGTAAAGTATTACAGCAACTTTTTTCAGTACTTTCTTCTAAATATTACAGTGATCACCGGCTTTGTGATTCCAGTCTGATAGGATGTCTGCAGTGTATTGCTAAATTAGCCAGGTTTAGTAAAAAAGTACAATTATTGTTACCTTGAAAAGCATGAAAGTTGGTACAGTAGTAAAAACAGGCACTTTTTCTGATTGCCCTGTTGATGTAGCCATTTGTTTAAAATGATTGTTTAAAACACAGGAATTTTATTTAAAGCAGAACATCAGTTCTTTATTAAAATGTTCAAAACAAACTACTTGTTCAGCATCCCAGAAGGTCTGGGATCCTTTACAATGGACCTGGTCCATGGAGGACAGAGTCCTGGTGGATCCGGTTCTCACAGTCTGAAGGATTTCATGCCTCAGAGATTCCTACAGGACACAAAGAAATAAATATTTTATTTTAATCACTTGCTGTTAGTTGATTTTTTAAATTATATTCAGGGATGTACACACCCATGAACTACCAATCAAAACTTTTTATATTACATTTCCAAGGGAGGCGAAGGACGGAGAGCGCAGGGTGTTGATAGCATGTTGAGGCTGGTAGGATAGATAAAATAAAAACAGCATTTTGTGTTTCTGACAAGCGTGACTTAAGTGAATTATTACACTGCTATTGTCATTTAAGGACCAGGGCTTTATAAGGATTCATAATGTAGAAAGCCTACTATTATCTGGAATAAATTAAACTATATAGAAAGATGCCAGCCTGATGCTATTAGCATGCAGAAGCACTAGCATAGCTCGGTAGCATAGCTACCTGCTCCTCTTTGGCAAGCCGTTTTAACATAATAGGATAGGAGATATGTAGTTTTGATTAGTGAAAATTAAATTATAGAGATCTTAAAAGCAAATAATGACTAGACAAAACTAAATTAGATATATCTTTATTTAAACAAGTAAGCACAAACAAGTATGGCAATACAACAGTGTAACTGTAGAGGGAATAGCAGAGGCAGATTTAGAAATGCAAATACAAAGTAATATCGATAAAGAAAGTATAAATCAATAAAATAGTAACAAAGGGATTCATATTTAGGGTTAACATGGCTTGGTGGACAATTCCATTAATATTTCAGTCAGGTATTCATATGATTCAATACATTTCAGAGATTTCAAATATAACTGGAATTCAGATAGAAAAATGTTAAAAACTGGGGATGATCGTAGCACTCTTTGTTTATGAAGAAAGGATTTTGCCAGACAAAATGTTACAACAGAGTTCATTGTTTTGTTTTTCAATAACACTCCAAAAGTTACCATATCTCTAGAAATAGATTCAGGAAGTGCAGTTTTCAGTTTGATCCACTTTTCTAAGCAGGTTTGATTAGAGACCCGTCCATCGTTTCCACAGAACGAGCATTTACTGTCACCGATACTAAAACCATTTATCAGCAGCTCTTTGCAGCGGAAAGCAACATCTAACATTTTAGTTTCTTTAGTTTGAGTTCTTAACATTTCAATTGATTTTTTTTATATATAGATATATATATATCATTATTGATCATTTCCCTATATTGGTCTCATATTGTTGCTGTTTGGAGACTGTCGTGATTTGAGTTTATTTTAGGTTTTCTGTGTTTAATTAGATCTGTGTTCTGCAGAAGTCTGTGTTGTCCTGTTTGATCAGTGTCACCTGTTGTCTCTGTCTATTGTTGCTGAGAACTGAGAAGTCCTGAAAAGTCCTGTGTCCACTCAGCTCTCGTTTTCAGTCTTTAGTATTCAGTTGCTACCGGTATTTAGCTGCTGCTAAGTTTTCTGCCGTGCCGCCTGAACTGGACTATCTGAGCTGTTCTTAATTAAATCTTCTTCATCTCCATCTTCATCTGCGTTCATTCTCACCACTTCATGACAGAAACTCTTGGTAAATTTGTACCTTAGTAATTTATAATCTGAATGAACATGTTAGTGAGGATGAATACAGGCATTTAAAAAAACAGACAAACAAATGTGTCCGTCGTGGCGCGGTGCTGCTGCATGATGGACAGAATGGATCAGGAGGAGAACCGCAGACCCATCAGAACCTGAAGAACCAGACATCAGCACCTCCTGAGGCTGATACGGAACATTTTATTATTCAGCTTCTTGTTGTGCTTTTAGTCACTGTTATGAGTTGATTTGCTTATTTAATGTATCGCCGTATCAGCCAAAATAATATAAATGGTGATTTAAAGAACAAATCATACTGAGAGATTAACAGTAAATACATAAATATTTCCTACTTTAAAAGGTCTGTTAGGGCTTTTATTTTGTTTTATTAAGAAATGTTGACATATTAATTGTTCAGTGGTCATTTAATGTATTATTAATGTCAGACACAGACCTGCAGCCCAGGGGCGGATCTAGATGGGGGCCAACGGGGTACAGAAGAAATTATACTAAATAAATGTATTTTGTTAATATTCAGAGGTGGATTTTTTTTAACCTTCACAATTTTACTTTAACATTGAACAGCCACACTGTTAGCTGCTGTACAGGATAAGACTTTCCATCTGCCTGGATCTCTGGAGACACAAGTGGCTCTTTGGCTCACTTAATATGATAAATGATAAATATTCTTCTGTTTTTATGTTTAATTTTTTTAAGTGTCCCCATGAAAAAGCACTGACTACCCCTCTGGTAAATTTGCTCTAGAACCAGCCTCCAAACCCAACTCCTCTCTTGTATCTTTACAGAACTGACAGAAACCAAACTATATATTTATCAGCAGAGACAATATATATTTTTACATATCCAATAATTGTTGTTCGGATCGATGGATTATTGATGTGAGGGCTCCACAGACAACATTTCACAAGTAAGA
>NW_006800665.1:28945-33230 GCF_000485575.1 Poecilia formosa | reverse complement strand
TATATTGAACTGTTTTTTTTTAGGCGGAAATAGATAATTTTTCCTAATTTCTGCTGTGTATCATATTAATTTACTTTCCTCAGTAACAGGCAGGGTGGTTTTTAGAGCTGTAATATATTCTCTAGGGTCTTACCTTTGTTTTGATACCAAAACAATTAAAATAAACTCTGTAGTTCTTGAGATACATTCAATTCATTTTGGGCATTTTATTTTCAGCCATATTTCTCAAAAACAGGCCATGAGCATGTTTTCTTCAGTACTAAATGTGCGGCAAAGCTAAAGATGTATGAGGGCCGCACTGGGATAACCCGGGGAATTTAAAACTGTCCGACGCCGCTTCCTTTGTTGTTGCAATCATCTATTTATTCCACTTTGATCGTCTTACTTCAGATCGTACAGATTTACACTGACTGACCAGGCCAAACCATTCAGTAGTGTCACAATAAACGGCATTAAACATGGTCAACGGAAATTATGACCACCCCGGCGCACCCGCTTCCTCAAACATAATGAGCCAGCAGCCAGTATGCATTCATACCTTTAGTGACAGCCACGCCCACCTCGACACACCCACCACCCAGGTGTCAAAGGCTCCCGTCACCTCAATAATCATTCATTTCATTCATATGGCTCTTGCAAGTAGCTTCCAAATCGTGTGCCATTAACTCAATCTGTGTGAAATTATTCTACTAAACTATATAGATTAGGCATATTTTTATTCCATTTTGACCCCTTTTTTATTTTTTAACCAAAATTATATTTTAAAAAATATTTTTAAAAAATATTCATAAAATGTATTACCTCAGATAATCATCACTTGTTACCCATAATGTTCAATTGTATAAAATTCTAGGACAGGATCTATTTCATTACATGTTCACTTACCTGGAATTTGTTAAATACAACAAATATTTATTAAAGTGTGATCTATTTCATAACATTTGTCACCTTTATTGTTTAATTACACATTAAATGTTTAAAGATGGGCTCTTTCATCTGGTTTGTGTCATGATGTGGCGGTGGACACAAACGCAGCAGGAAGTAGACATACTTTATGAAGATGTTATTTTAATGAACAGAATAAATGAACTAAATCCAAAATCCAGGGAAAACAAGGAAATCCAAAACCACGAAACAGGAGACACGAGAGATAACAACTGTAACAACTGGCAACATGGTGAGCAGGGTAACAAGTTGGACTGGTGAGTTGTGTCTGACAAAGAGGAGCTTAAGTAATGGGAACAATGACTGCTAGATGAGAAGAGTGATAGCAGATGTGAGTAATTTGGCACAGCAGCTGGCTGAGGGCTGGGGAGGAGGTGGCACAGGGAAACTAAGGAGATCTGCTGGGAACAAACGGGAGGAAACAGGGAACTGTAATACAAAAGACAGTAAGAGTAAAGAAAACCTGATGAACTGGGAGAGAAAGATATGAGGGAAACTGAACCTAAATAGAAACAAGGCTGATCTAACAATAAGAACTAAGGAACATAGAGCAAGAGAAACTAGAAGATCTAAACAAAGAAATAACTCAACTAGAATTACTAAAGAAAGATACAGACTCAGACATGGGAGAATAACTGAACCTACGGTGATCAAATTAAGAAATAAACATTAGATCCCCTGCAGGGAGGCTGAAATAAGAAATAACTAGAAGGATAAAATAGAATTAAACTATAGTCATTAAAGAAGGCTGGACTCAGACAAACAAGGAAAAGCAATAATATAATTCTAACTACACTAAATACCTCTAATAATGTCAAAAGGACCATGAAGGGCTAAACTAGTGGATTAAAACATGAAGCTAAATAAAATGAAAAGCAAAACAAACCCAAAAACCCAGAGTCCTGACAGATGTCTGATTATATAATTGTTTACTTTAATCAAATAAAATATTTATTTAAAAATATAATCTTTCATTATGTGTGTTTATTACCTGAAATATTTAAATATAAAATTTTGACTTTAAATGTGATTCATTACTTCACCTGTTTACATGCAACTTGAAGAGCTTGAATCAAACGATTCATAAATGTTTAATGCATTAAATTATTAAATGACAGAAAACAGCCACTTCCAACTGTATTTCAACACAAATGGTTCCTGTTCCTCTACAGAGTCTGCAGCCTTGCTGAGCTTCTCTCCTGGGGTTTCCTCCTCCTCAGCCTCTCCAACTTGCTCCTCTTCTGTTGTCTCTGCTGCTCTGTTTTCATTATTTACCTCTTCTGGGGTAAATAATATCACGACTTTACACAAGTGTGTCTTTACCTCCAGAGGCTCCGCCGAACCCCTGAGACCGACTCATCGACCCACTCATCGAATCCTTGGGGTTCAGGGATTCGATCGAACCCCAGGGATTCGATCGAACCCCAGGGATTCGATCGAACCCCAGGGATTCGATCGAACCCAGGTTAAGAACCACTGGTCTAAAGCAGTGACGTCACGTTCCAAAGCTCTATAGGCAAGAGCGGTCCATGAGGGTCTATTCTTATATTATGTCTATGGTCTCGGGCCTTATTTGGAAATATGACCACTGCACTCTGGAAGTGAAGGGGGCGCTATTTATTTATTTATTTATTTTCTTTTGAAATCTGTGATATATCTTCACCTTTTGGAAGGATGTATGTATTTACACCATGTACTAAAACTTCTCTATTTTATTTACTTCAGCGCAGCTCACAGTTTTTAACAAATTTTGTAGCTTTCTGTGTACTTCTAAATCTGCTCCTAAGTTGCACCTTTCGGATCTACTGCTGCCTCTACTGGCGTGGGGGTGATAACACAACAAAAACAAACATTACTAAATGATAGCCCCCCCCAGCTTCATCATGGCTACAGTGCTGTTGGAATGGGTTAATGTGATTGGCTGAAACATGGGGGGTTCGTTCATATGATTGGCTGAAACAAGAAAGCTATCTGATTGATTACTGATCATCCAATCAGATAGACCATTTATTATAAAAAACATTTGTGGATTGAGAGGGAGGAGAGTCTCAAAATTCACATACAAAGGCAGCAACTCAGGCCAGAAGCAGCTTGTAAATCAAGAAACATTTGTGCTTGCATCAAAAATATAAGTGTGAATTTCGTCCTGTGTATTTGTGAATTATGAGACAATTTTAGCTCCACAGAGTCGCGCCAAAAGTTTGAATGGAACCAATTTGATTCTCCCAGAGGTTCCGTTCGGACTGACCCGGATGGACCCCAACGGAACTTCCGGGAAGCTATTATGTTGACCATGACGTCAGAGGTGAAGGTCAGCAAAGCGAACCGAACCGATCCGAACCGGTAGGTTTCACCAGAACCAGTGAGGCCAGCCACCGAGCCAAGAGGTACAGGTGGGTTGTTTGATTTGTCCCACCGGTATTTAATTACCTGGCGGGAAGGGTAACAGCTTGTTAGCATCGAAGCTAACTTCCGTGTAGCTGTTTTATTTCTAGATATTTGCAGAATTACAAATAAGATAAGTAAAATAATTAAAGCTAAACATTATCTTTAATGATCAGCTTTAACCCTAACCCTGGAATAGGAACAGAAAGCGTTGGTTCCGCTCCGCCCTGAAGACCGGGGACGCCAGGCAAACCGACCGGTGTAGCGGCGCCGCCATGCGGGTCGCATTCAGGCCGCTGGGCGGTAAAACCCGGCTGGTTCGGTGAGAATGAACCCAGAACCACACCGGTTCTGCTGGAACAAACCAATACTGATTACCTCAGTACACCTGACCCATGTTCCCACCCATGAACCAAGGAGAAACCAGACCCATAACCATTATTATCCAAAACATTGCGGAATTATTTAAATAATGATTATTAAAAAACCCCGAACACTTATCAATGTTTCTATGTGATGAATGGAGGATTATTGCTGCTGACAGGAAGTTCTGCTGTGTTTAACTCAAAATAAGACCTGAAAAAGAAATGTGAGATTTTTCCTTTATGTTTAAACAGAAACAACTCCAGGTTGCTCCATTCAGAACCCAGTGAGACCCATCCTGACCAGAACCATCAGAACCGAGGTGAGACATGGAGGCACAACATGGCTGCTGCCCGCCTCTAAACACTTTCTAACTTTCTCAGGTTCTTTGCTGTGGACTGGAGTTGCTTCAGTTTCAGTCCAGAGAAGTTGACCTCTGACCTCTAAGTTCATTATAAGTGGAAAAGACTCACTGATGGGCACAAATCATAATATTAAAAACTTTGAGACTTTTCATCCAAAATACGACCATAACATGTGAAAAATAATAAACACACATGGTTATGGAGTGCAGTTAGAGCCAAAAGGTAGC
>NW_006800665.1:24660-28271 GCF_000485575.1 Poecilia formosa | reverse complement strand
CGCCTCCAGCTTGCAGGCGCCTGATGTGAAGTGGAGCTCTGTGGCCAGTACTGATCCCTCCATCTGGTCCGTCAAGACTCACTCTCATCTCATCAGTCCATAAAACCTTTGAACAACCTGTCTGCAGCTTCGTCTTGGTCCAGTCACGATGTTTCAGCCTTCCTTACCTTGGCCATTTCTCTGAACATCTTGTACTTCTCCAGGTATGACAGCACTGGAAGATAGCGGGTTCCTGTAGCTTCACGTTTGATTCTTCTCAAATCTTTGCCAGTTAACTTACTTATTTTTTCTCAACACGTTTCTTGTGACCCTGTTCACTATGTGCAGCAAAATATTTGATGGCTCTGTGATCACACTCCAATATTTTAGCAGTTTCAACAGTGCTGCATCCCTCTGAAAATCCTTTTAGTTTTGGACTTTTCAGAGTCACTTCAGTCTTTATTTTGGCCCATTTTGCCTGAGGAAAAGAAGCTGCCTAATAACTGACATGGCGCCGCTCCGCCCCCATGCTGACGTAGAACAATCCTGCCCCAATCATTCCAGGACATTTGTCAGCAACAGTGTTGCAAGTACACACCCCTTATCTAGAGGAACTGACCTCTGACATCAACAGTATCTATCATAGCAAACCTGCTGCAGTCAGAGAGATTTTGAGGAAAATAATAGATAATCACGATCCCAGTTGTCAGTGGGGAACATGCAATCCCCACAGCCGTTACCCAGAACGTGCAGAGGGCTGAGTACAATTTATTTCATTTCCAAAATCAAAAAGGAGTCTGGAATAACGCAAGAAATGGATCGTGGCCTGCAGCCCACCTCACGTCCTGTAAATAAAACTGATGGACGGAAACTACCAAGTTAGTCAGCATGAAGGTAACCGGTAGCAAACATCCTGTTTTTTATCATAACATCACTTACTGATGGTCAAATCAAGCCCTGCAGCGCTTAATTAGGCAAATTACTAAACTCAAGTGAATAAAGAAAACTATACTTAGGTATCCCCTTTGTCATGAATGCTGTTTTAACATATTAGTTTTACTAACTAATATATTATCTGGAAGTAATCTGGCCAACGACTCCATGCTAACGCTAAGCGTCAGCGTTTGGCATCGTTTCAGTAAAATTCAAACAATGCCAAACATCTGATCATTTCCAGATCAATAACTGAAGGCAGTTATGCTGATTTTATGTGTGTAGATTCATGAAAACAGACTAACTGCTGGGCTCACATTTAAACACGTTTCATTACTACTGTTTATTTCCAAGCATCTTCCTGAAGGCAGATTTTCACCAGCCAGTTTTATTTAAGTCATTTCTCACCATTTTGTACCTGCAAACTGCGTCCCACAGCGTTCACACTCACATCCAACCAGACTTTGTCCCTCATCATTTTTCCTCTTGGCTTTATCGCCGATTTCTCGTTATTTCCTGTGAATAACCTCACAGACCTGACCTGGGACTAGTTACAGAATTTTATTGCCTGCCGTCTTTGCCTCAGTGTTGATTTATAAGGAAGAAATGACTCAAAAAATGTCTCTGGTGACACATGGAGGTCCGTTAGTCTGCCATGATAGCAGTTGGCTCTTCTGCAGGGGGCTAGGAGTTGGGATAACTGGAGGAGTGCCGATTGATCTGACTGCCACTGATCATAATCGGCTGATTTCCGTTAAAAAGCGTATGATTGGTGATCAATCAGCGTCTCTTGTTGCCGATCACATTTATCTCCCTTCTCAGCCTGCAGCTGCTCTCCTGTAGTGAGGAACTTTAACTGATTGGGGACGTTTGCGAGTTGCGGCGGAGAATTACCTCAGGGTGAAGCACGACACCACGCACCATGAATCTAATATGATTTTTAAAAACAAGAACTTGATTGATTTGGCTGCATCAGTGCAGGAAGAAAAGACATCAGCAGGTAGAGCAGCGCAGCTACCAACACTCACCGGATTAGCATCACGCTCAGAGAGCTAAACAAATAACCCCAACAATAATCCAAGTCTTGGAGCCGCGGAGTGAGACTCTGGTTCTGGTTCTGGTGTCGGACCGCCGCTGCTGGTGGTAATATTTCCTAGACGGAGCCGTTCAGCCTCCAGACGGTGAGCTCTCACAGCAGCAGCTGCTTGGAGCTGAAAACAGATTCTAGACGTGTATTGAAATATGTGTCATCTCTAAATTAGGTGAATTTATTGCCAGATAACATAGAATCATTTATGCCTACAGTGAAAAGTTAACAGCCAATATCACTGATCGGTATCGGCAGCAATAAACCTGATCGTCTCTAATATATAAATATTTAGGAGGCTACCTCCATTTTGAAGTTTTTCAGAACTCAGCCAGCATCAGAACCGCTACCAGCAGACCCGGTCCAAAGGATGTTTGGACCGGGTCTGAGCGTCCTCACGTGTAGGTTCTAGTTAGGATGGGTTGGGTCCATGTTGCAGGGTAGATTCTGGTGAAGCGGGTCACTGTGATGTTGGTTCTGTTGCTGCTGGTTCTACAGGAGAACCCGACTACAGAGGCAGATTCTGATGGAGCCGGCCCGGCCCGGCCCGCTGTACCTGAGGAGCACTTCGACGGTTTCCCTGAACGAGCGGTGAGATCCAGAACCGACCCAGAACCGACCCAGAACCAGCTATGCTCTGACGCCACGTGTCCCTCAGCTTCTCTCAGCTTCTGACGACCCGGCTGACCCGACCCGGAAGGCCCGGTTCCAGGAGCCGCAGGATGAGAATGGCGCTGGTTCAGGTGAGCTGAAGCTCCGCCCCTCTGACCTTTCAGTGGGATCGGGACGGATCCGGTCCGGTTCTGATCCTGGGGTCTGTGTCTCCATGGTAACGGGGTGTCTGATTGGTCCTGTGTGTGTCAGGCTCCGCCCACCTGCCCGAGGAGGCAGCTGCGTGTGAGGGGCAGCGTGTGGACCCGACTGGGGGGTCCGCTGCTGACCCGCGGGCTGACCCGACGGCACTGGTCCTGGAGGCAGCCCGGGTTCTGGAGCTTCAGGAGGAAGTACACCTGGAGAGGCAGGTGCAGCGCCCCCTACAGGAGTGAGTAGCAGCTGAGCTGCGATCAAAGCTTCTCATGTGACATCACACTGACGGCCATCTTGGTAGGCACCGTAACCAACTGTCATGGTAGTTCCTATGGAGTTACTATGACAACAATAAACAAGCTCTCTCCTCATTCCCAACTTATGAACTAAATGAGTTCCTATAGATATTACTGGACTAGTTTCTGATAAATATCAGCAATATTTGCTGCTGAAGTAGCAGCATTAGCTTAGCATAAATGGCCTGATAAAGTAGGCTGGTTCTGTTCTGGATCTGGTGATGATGATGCAAAGAAGGATTCTTCATAGGATCAATAATGTTCTGGCCAATCCTGACCGTCTTCTTCATGTCTCAGGAAGGCGGAGCGTCTTCAATCAGAGGCTTCTTCAGAGTCACTGCAACACAGACTGCTACAGGAGATCCTTCCTGCCAACAGCCACCAGCATCTACAATAACTGAAGAATTTCAATTAACCTGTCATTCACAGGTTGTCATTCACAAACAGGGGTGTCAAACTCCAGTCCTCAAGCGCCGCTGAGGACACGAGAGGACCCAAATTTGGGTCCT
>NW_006800665.1:6678-23195 GCF_000485575.1 Poecilia formosa | reverse complement strand
GTGTTGCTATGCGTAGCCTCAGTGTTTAGCCTCTGTGTTGCTATGCGTAGCCTCAGTGTTTAGCCTCTTTGTTGCTGGATCGTGACGGTTCCATTCAGCAGAACCTCGTCATTCAGTTTGTCTGTTTAAATGTTGCTGGTCTGCAGCCATGTGTTCAGGTGAAGGAACTGTTCCTGCTCTCCAGGTGGTGAGCGATGGCTGGCGGTCAGAGCAGCTTGTTTCCTCTCTGCCTGATACGGTCGATCCCCACGGCAGCCATTTTGTTCCTGTATCTTACTCTGGTTGGTCAAGAGCAACAATATATTCTGGTTTTGTTCCTCTTGAATCCTTGGACCGTCTGTGCTTTGCTCAGCGGTTCAGTGGCACAGATCACTTCCGGTTCAGACTTGTGGGAACTCTTTATAGGAAAGAAAGCACGACCAGAGGTCAGAGGTCAGGTACAAGCCAGGCCTCAAACCAGCAGGGGGTCTCCTGCACCCACCGGTCTTCTTCTCTGCTGCTTCTCCACAGGACAGCGGAACCTGCTGAGTCGGCTGGGACAGCGCCACCTTGTGGAGAAATCGGACCTCCAGAAGCTGTCTGAAGGTCGGTTCAGATGAACTGTTCAGATCTGATCTGAACTGAACTGTGATCTGTTCGGTCCATCATCTGCAGAACCTTGATGCATCTGACCACTCATCATCTCCGTCCTGTGACAGGAGGGCGGGGCCCCACGCTGTGGAGGGGCGGGGCCACGGCCTCAAAGGGGCGGGGCTTTGTCCCAAAGCAGCAGCTGGATGCTGAGCTGGATGAGTACATGTCTCTGTCCAGAAGCAGGCTGGACCGGCAGCTGGACGACTACATGTCCATGTCCCGCAGACGCCTGGACCAGGAGATGGACGAGTACATGCTGATGGCGGGCCAGTGTCTGGAGGACTGAGGGGCGGGGCTTACAGGGGGCGGGGCCTGGTGTTTTTTTACCAGTTTTATTTACTATAAGCAGCAAAGATCTGGCTGCTGATTGGTTCCTGAGCTTCAGGTCTGTCTCTGGAGGCTTTTGTTTGTTCTCTGATTGGTTGTTGTATTTTTGTCTACTTCACTGACCTCTCTCTGCGTTGGAGATCTGAGTTCCTGAAGCTGCATTTTTGTTCTCTAAGTTTGAAAATATGTGAATAAACGATGTTTCCTTTAGAGAAGATGCTTTTTCCTCTAAGTGGGCGGGGCTAGCGCTCTGCTCCACCTACTGACTGTTGTGATTGGTTCATGAGTGTAGCTCAGTCTGCATCAGAAACTAATTACTGGTGTTTTTAATATCTTATAGAAATGCAGTGCATGTTAAACTGTGGTGCAGCTCACATCAACATGTTATAATAAACATAAAACTTCTCCAGGCCAGATGACCCCCAAATATCAGACACCTGTATTTGCTACACATTCTTCTGCTTCAGACTGATCACAGATGGTCGTCATAATTCTGGGTCTAACTGCAGTTCATATTTTCTCTAAACTTGGTGGCCTTTCATTTTTACTGAAGTCTAAATACAACGTAGAAAAACTTCCCCTAAACTATCCAGTTATCACAAGCGGACTCTCCCTGCCTGCTCTAGTTTATAAACTTTCTTTCTCATCTGGAATAACCAGAATATTCTTTACAAAAATCAATCTGTTTTTCCTTAACTGGTTTAATATTATTTTTGTAAAACAATTATTTAACTCTGACGGGTACGAAAAGTCTTGGTCTGAGTTTTTATCCACCTGCTGGATCCCAGCCTTCTGCTCTTTAAGGGCATCTTCATCCCACGGAGGACAGAGCTGCAGACCCTGCTCTGTTTCTGAATCTGCTGTGGGTAAAATGCTTCTCCTCTAAACCCTCCACTAGAAACAGGAATATAAGATCCTTATTTCAGAGGGACATTGCTGCTACACCTCATGTGACCCACTACTGGAGACAGTTTGTTTCATATCAGATGGAAAAAGGTTTGGACTTCCAAATACTTCATTACGAACAAACCTTGTGATGTGTTCTGTCTGTCACTGCTCTTTCTGTCATTTGGACAATGAGACAAGAGTCCACTTGGAGACGCTCCTCCACTGTCTCTGTCTGGAAAGACTTTATTATATTCAATCTCACATCCTCAATAGTTTTCCTCTTATATACAGATCGGTGACGTGTGGTGAGGTTCATAGCTGGTGAGACACTGATTTAATCAAAGTGATGATTAATCATAATCTGTAGGGGGTCAGATTTACAAATATAGACCCCCTACATGTTATTGTTTACGTTTGAAATTTTGTGCATGCGGACAACGCAGGAGGGCAAAAAGACTATTCTTTTACACAGGGCCGGCCAAGGCATAAGCAAACTAAGCACCCACTTAGGACCCCAAGGCCACTAAGGGGCCCCCTCAGTGGAGCTAATTTTTTATTTTTACTTTTTTTTTTTTTTGTAATTTCTGTCATATCAAAAACACACAATTTCACTGTGAAGTTATTTGTTTTTACAATAACATATTTCATAATATATGTAGAAATTATATTAAAGGAGGAAAAATAAATTGCTCTTGGGGCCCCCTGGTGGCCGCGGTAGGTACCGCACGCTTCGCCGGTAACATGAGCTGCAATGAGCATCCAAACGTCTAAAGCTCCGGTCAGAGGTTAGCAAAACAATGTCTGGGAAAAGGACTTATCCTTCAGGGAGGGAGAAAAGAAAGGAGGAAGAACAGAAAAAGGCCAAGATAAAGGTTTGTTTTAATGAGCGTTGGTGATGTAAAGATTAGTAAAGCTGCTAACAGAAAATTAGCTTGATAGCGACCTGTTACGGTCCAGTTCAACCAAGTCCACCTCGCTGCAGCAAACAGAAAGGGGCGGGAACGGACCGCTGTCAGACTCTTACCTTACTTGGAAATGGGACCATTGCAATCCGGAAGTGAAGGGGGCGTTATTTCCTTTACTTCCGTTTTTATTTTCTTTTGAAAGCTGTGATATATTTTCACCTTTAGGAAGGAGTTTCACTCTCAAAATCTATTTAAACTTCTCTCTTTTATTTTCTTAAGCACAGCTCAGTTTTTAACAAATTCTGTAGCTTTCGGTGTACTTCTAAATCTGCTCCTTAGTCGCATCTTTTCAGGCCTGCTACTGCCTCTAGTGGCGTGGGGGTGGTAATACAACTAATCTAATTACATTACTAAATCAGAATACCAAAGTCTTTATTATTTATTATTAATTCTGGCATTACTGGAACAGTGAAAGATAAATTATCTTATAAAACAACATATTTTTCATTTTCTTAAGGATGTAGAGCTAATTAAATGACAAATAATACTTTCATACATTATAAATAATATCTATACATCTCCATCAATTATGGGAGGAACAAATGACATAAGGAGACATGAAAAACAACATGATCAACTATAATAAAAATACCATTCACAATGTACATGTAAGAAATTTAATTGAGCAAAAGTCAATAAACAAATGAATTGGGTACAGAAGAATAACAACCCAGGTTGTTACAACCAGGATTGTTAAAGATATAAGCAACAATTCACATCTTTGTTTTTACAGTGCAATGTATATTATTGAGACATTTTGTTGTAGAGTCTTATATATAGAAAAAAATAAGATGAAACTATTTAATCTATCAACAAAGAAATTTTCCTTTGACTCTAAAATGATAAATCATATTCATGAATCACATTATTACAGGCCCATCTGTGGTAACGATACAGAAATCGTCGCCTGCAGAAACTTTGTGTCCTACAATGATGGCATGAGGCTCCTACTCAAAGTGCCTAGATGGAGCAGTGCTAGCCGTAAGTTTGTACATAATGCTGTTCCCACATGTGCAGCTGCGCTCAGGAATATTATGCACGTGTAGATTATCTGTGTCATGCAATAATATAATTGCAATTTTAGTAAATCCTGCTTTTAGTGCTGTGAGATTCTCTTCAAGATGATGGAATCATGGCGTCATCATTTATTTGTGACTCGGTGAATAATATGTCATGTTTATTTTTAGTTTTCTTTTATTTAGCTTGTTTTTACCTTTTTTCTATGGACCTTTTTAGTGTCTGGAATAAAGATATGATTGATTGATTGATTGATTGATTGATTGATTGATTGATTGATTGATTGATTGATTGATTGATTGAATTAAGGAAAGAAATTGCCAACATCTTAATATATTTAACTTATACCTTGTCCCTTTTACCACTTAACAACAGATGAGTTGGTCAGCAGCAGCTCTAACCCACGTCCCTCCTGAACCAATCAGTGTCAGGAGAGTTTTAGTGCTGTCAGTGACAATCTCATGTTGCTGCTCATCCCTATGCCGTAGCTAGCATAGCCGCTTGTAAATGCTGAGTTTAGTTAGTGTAACCGGATCCTTTTCTGCGTTGTGCTGGTTATTGAGTGGACAGGCCGTGACACAGTTTGTCTTTTAAAAGATGATTCTCGGTTTATTTCTGTCAAGAATACAAACAAAACAACCGTGTTAAAGGCTGCCCGCTCCAAGTCCTCTCCCGCAGGACAACATGACAAAAGGGGAGGGGCTAAGGGGCACAAACAATTTAAAGACAATACCACAGAAGAAGAAATAAAAGAGAGGGGCTTCAATCTTAAAGTAACACAGTTAAAAGAATGACAGAGGTGTTTCAGTAAGATAAGGAACAAGACAAATAATCAAAAAAAGACATTTTGTGTAATTATAACAAAAGAGAATTACAACCAGGTTACATTAGCATAGCTACCAGTGTTGGCAGATAAACATTTTCTTATAATGATAAGTTGTTTCTCCACCATTAGCACATTTAGCAGTGAGTGAATGAGGTTGATTGACAGCGCTAAGACCCTCCTCCTGGTTCTGATTGGTTGTTTTGATCAGAACGATGCAGTACTTTAGCCAGTAATAGTAGTTCAGGAAGGAGACGGAGGAGATTGATCGTTTTCACAGATTATGTCTCACAAACTGTCATGACTTGGTGACAGCTTTAACAAATATGGAGAAATCATATTTTTTATTAAAGTTATGTACTGCAGCTCGAATAAAATGCAACTGGTAGCATTTTTAGAAGTCTGGATTGCTTTCTGTGTATTTTGCACGTTGCTTTAGACTGTTGCTCATGGGGAGACATTCAGTATCTAAAACTAATAGAAGAAATTTAAACAACCTACTTGCATACCTGATGTGGACTGTTGGATGTAAAATTCATGAACAGTAAATATTGTGCTAATTATCAGTATTGAACCAAAGAAAGCAAGGCAGATGAAGCCTTTAAAACTGTGACGCTTTTTATGGGTCAAATAGACTCAAAAAATTGTAAAAGCAGCTGCGGGGGGCCTAAGATTCCTGGCAGCGCCCCTGGGAAGACTCCTCCTCCTCCTCCTCTTCCTCCGGCAGGTTTTCCAGGAACGAGTCTAAACATGAACACATGGTGGGGCGGGCTGGACCGGGTCAGAACCAACCCGCTGACCTCTGCTGCTCACTGAGGTCCGTCTGTTCACATTCTGATTCTGTTAGATCAAACAGACTCAGCTGGCCCGGTTCTGAAGAATGACCAGGTGGTTCTGTTTGGAGCCGGTTTCAGGTCCGAACCAAACAGAACCTAGGTTCTGATGAAGCTTATTCTTCAATTGGACCTCAGGTCAGTTTGTGTGATAATAAAGGAGAATATGACCTGGCCCGGTTCCGTTCTGGTTATGGAAGCTGATTTGTGTTCCTTTCACTTTGTACTGGACCAGGAATCCACAGACAGAGCAGCGGCTTCTGATTGGCTGCTGAGTCACGTGGTGCTAGCAGCTCCTTATATGGTCATGAGGGCTGAAGGGAGCAACGAGTTCAGACAGAGGCTGTTTCTGAGAAACACTGAACACGCTGTCCTCACACACACACACACACACACACACACACATTGTTCTCTGCAGCTCCACACGTCCACCCCCTTTCTCACTTAGAACATCCCTCCGGTTCCGGTTCGGCACATCAGCTCGTGTGCAGAATCAGGATCCGGTTCTGATCCACTTCACTAAGAGCTGGTTGGTTCTGAAGGGGGATCAGGGTGTGTGTTTTGGTCGGAACCGATGACGGTGTTTAGGTCATAACGGTTCTGATGAGGTTCGGTTTGTGTGTAAATGGTTCCGGCAGAGCCAGACTAAAGTTATGTAATGTTGGTTCGGATGGACCGGTCCATTTCAGGGGGGTGGGGGGCTCGTCTCACGGAGGGAGGAGGCTCGGTTCGGAGTGAGTGTTCTGGTTCGGACCAGTGGACCTGATGAAGTGTCTGAAGCGGTTCTGTCCCCCCACCTGTACCTGCCCCCCCCCCCCCCCTGACTCAGCGTGACGTCACGCCTCCGTACCCCCCTCCCCCCGGCAGCAGATGGTTCGGTCCAGACGCGTCACCCATTGTTTACAAATCAAACGGCTTGTTTGTGTGTACTGAGCGGAGTGGAGCGGCCCGGTTCGGTTCGGTCCGCAGAGAGATGCCGAGTCTGAAGGAGAACCTGCTGGCGCTGCAGCAGGCCGTGGGCCCCGCGGACGTGGACGCGCTGGTCACGCAGATCGGAGAGGCGCTGCAGCTCCACGGGGCCCCGGGGGGGAACCCACGGACCGGGCCCGGGTCCTGCGGGGGCGCGGCGGGCCCGAACCTCCAGCAGAACCCCCGCGGCTGCTGCCTGAAGATCCGGAACCAGCGCGGGACCCACCGGACCCGCAGCCCGTACCAGCTGCCGAGCCACGCGGAGCCGGACTGGGACCAGATCCGACCGTGGAACCGGAAGCGGGTCCCGGTTCGGGTCCAGGAGGAGGACCCGCACCGGCTGCTGCAGGAACTGATTCTGTCCGGGAACCTGATCAAGGAGGCGGTTCGGAGGCTGCAGTTCTCCCCGGACTGCAGGGAGCTGGGCCGGGCTCCGGACAGCCTGCCCTGCGCCTGATGGGAGGACTGGACTGGACTGGAACACTCTGAACCAGACTGGACCGGATGGGAGTTCTGGTTCCGTGTTTTTATAACATGTGTCTCATGGAGGGAACGTGTGGCTCTGCGTGCACGCGCCTCGGTCACGTGCACGCAGTGTTCTTGAACAATGATTACGTTTTGTGGGGGCGGGGCTTGATCAGACCGGATGTTTACAGTGACTGGCCCCCCACCCCACTCCAAACTGATGTTGGCGTCACCTGCAGCAGGTGAGGCTGCTGACGTCAGAGACTGATCTTGTTTGTTTATTTCCTGTTTGTGTGTCCAGAAGAATCACGTGACTGCTCCGTAGCGGAGCGCCTTCAGATTCCTGACTCATCAGGGCTTTTATTGTCTTAATAATAAACACTTCCTGTTTTCCACCTGTGAGGTTCAGCTTTCTCTCTCTCTTTTTCTCACGCACACGTTTGCGTGGCTCTCTGTGGGGACTTTCCATTGACTTCCATTCATTTCTACAGCCTAACTCTTATCCTAACCAAAACACACACACACACACACACACACACACACACACACAGGCTGCAGCGCCCCCTGCTGGGTAGACTTTGACTGGTCCGTTTATGAACGAAGCGGCCCAATCAGAACACACCAGAATCTGTGGACTCAAGTCAGAACTCTGAATGAAAGAAGAGCTGGATCCATTTCAGGCCAGAACCCGTGGCCCTCCTGGACTGGGCCGGTTCCGCTCAGAACCAGAGCCCTCAGCTTTCACTGAGCCGGCTGGTGGAGGTCCAGCAGACGGTTCGGATGATGGCGCTCCAGTAAACATCAGAACCAAACCAGCAAAGAGCTTTCCAAAACAGAACCAGCTGATCATCTAACAACCATCAGAATAAAGGTTTGGATCTATGGCAAGCCGTTTTAACATAAATTCGTTTTACCGCCCTTACATTCCAGATATCTCAAATTGTTTTATGACTAGACGTTTTAGCGACTTAAGACATCTCCAATCATATTTCGACTAGACAAAATAACTATTTGAGATATCTTTAATTACATTCTGACTAGTCGAAATGACGTCAGATTTACCATTGACTTGTATGGAGATTTCAGTTCAAGATATCTAAAATTAATTACTGACTATCTGAAATACACATTTAAGATATCTACAATTAAATTATGACTAGTCATAAAGTAAATTCAAGATTTCTCAATTTTAATTTTGACTAGTCATAATTCTCATTAAAGATATCTCGAATTACCCCATTATTCAAGATATCTTAAATGTATTTTTGGATAGGAGAAATGTAATTTTGGCTAGTGAAAACTAAATTATAGATATCTTAAAAGCAAATAATGACTAGACAAAACTACATTAAAGATATATTGAATTGTAATTTCGACTAGTCAAAATTCATTTTAAGATATCTCTAAGTGAGTAAGAGATATCTTAAATTATTCAGCTTTTCCATTCAAGATATCTTTAATTGACATTCTGACTAGTCAATGACATTTCTGATATCTTGAATTAGTATTCTGTCTAGTCAAAACGTCCCTGACTTACGTAGCAATTTGAAAGTTTAATAAAACAATGAAAAATAGAGAAAACGAAAAAAGATGTTTGAAAATGGTTTGACAATAGCAATTTTAGCTTTTCAAAGCTGTTTTAAGAGCATTCGGTTCGTCGGAAATGATTAAACAGGAAATTCTTTGCAGATATCAGAAGCAGTCTTATAGTTTATGAAGTTTTGCTATCTCCGCATTTCCAACATTGTCGAGCTCTTTCTAATTTGTGGCATTTACTGACAATTTTGTGCAGGAAATATAAAATTCTGCAGGCAACTGTTTGGACACCACAAAGGGGCTTCACGTCATTCTTAATTCAGATATCTGAATTTGTAATTTTGACTAGTCAGAATTGTGTTGAAGATATCTTAAATCGTAATTACGGATATTGTCCCGTCAAATGACAGATCCAGTGACGTCATTTGACATATCTTGAAAGGAATTTTGACTAGTCAAAATGTAATTGAGGATATCTTGAATTATTATTTTTACTAGTCTGAATGTAAATACAGATATCTTAAATTACCATTCCGGATAGTCAAAATGTAGTTTTAGATATCTGGAATGTAATTTCGGATAGTCAGACGAAACCGAATTTATGTTAAAACGGCTTGCCATATAGACCTTCCGCTGCCTCCATGTTGGATGTGACATCATCACAACCAACATGGAGGCTCTGAAGCTGCTTGTTTACTCTTTGCATTGATTTGGTTTCGAACTGCTGGCTCGTCCAATCACAGGAGCAGAAGCTTTTGTCATTGTTTCAGCTGTTAGTGGCAGCAAGTGGAGCCGAACAGAACCAGGATGCTCGGCCCTGTGGTACTGTGTGTGATTTTGTTCGGTTCTGGACTCGGGTTGTTCTGTCTCTGGTTCTCCTGCGGTCTAGCAGAACCTGCTCACCTGTCCACCAGGTGAGTCCTGGGGCCCAACAGGTGCAGTGACAGCATCAGTCCAGCAGATGGCAGCAGGACTCCCCAGAACCTCCAGAATGAGGAACAGAACCGGGTCAGAGTTCTGTTCACTCTGGGAGGCTTTTATTGTGAAAGGACAGGTTCATCTAATCAGATTCCAGGTTATTTCCAGGTTGGTTCCTGTTTTTTTATTTATTTTTTACATCTTTATTGGCAATCTTGGGAACATTGACGTTGTACACAAACATAAGGAAAAAAAAGTAAAGGAAATAAATTTGCCAGGCGGGATTTTATAATGACAAGAAAAACATCTACAGAGAACTATAAGATATTACAATTGTGTAATAAATTTACAGTTTTCATGGCTTTTGGATTTTTAGAATAATAATGTGATGATTGTATCAAATCAAGTCTTTAATGAAGATAACGAATAAAAGCTGGTTTTTGCTGAACTTGCGTTTATGTATAAAGTATTTAGTAAGAAGTAAAATGAGGTTGATGTCAAAAAGAATCAGTTCTTGTTAAAAGCAGTAAAGCCAATTTTTCATAACTGAGAGGTTTGTGGGGAAAAGGTTCTTGATTTCATCCCAGAGGTTTTGGTGTCGCTCCAAAACAAATGATTCATGTGTTCATGTGTTCATCCTGAGACAGAAAGAGCAAAATGCAGCAATATTTTAGCATTTCCTGTTGTGCGGCGCCTGTGGACTAGTTTACGGAGCGTCTTTAACTTGGTTAGTTGACGAGGCAGAGACCAAACCGTCTCCATGGATGAACAGCAGCTCAAGGCGGATCAGCTGATGGAAAGGAACGGATCGTCTCTGGAATCGGACGCCAGACGAGTTTCAGCAGCAGAAGTTTCCATTGAACTGCCTGAGTTTGGTTCCTGAGGGATGATGGCCGGATCCTCAGCAGCTACTGCAAACCACAGAAACTCACTGAACAAACAGCTGCTTACATACATCATGTTAGTTTCTCCAGCAGTCAGTGTGCAGATTTATCCTTGTAGAAGATCCTTATGCCACATTAAACATCTGTGAGGAGAATATCTGGGCTTGGAGATCCAAGATGGCAAACAGAGTTTGGACAGTTTGACTGGAGATTTAAGGGTTAAAGATCCAGAGCAGAAGAAATAAAAACCAGCAGAGAATATAAAATTAAAACATGGCAGGTTTAATCATCAGAGTTTAAAGCAGAACGGACCAGAACCAGGACCAGAACTTGTCCAGAGTTGCTCCAAACGTGTCGTATCGTCTGCTGGTGCTGCAGTACTGAGACCGGTCTTGGTCCAGTCTTGTCTCGGTTCTGCTGCCTGCCGTATTCCTGGTATTTGTCTCGCTGTTGGATCCGGCCGCCAGCAGCAGGAGACGGAGGGTTCTGGTCCTGGTTCTGGTCCTGGTTCTGGTTCTGATGCCTCCAGGCGACCCAAATAGAGGAAGTTTCTGATTGTAACTTTATAGCTTCAGTGACGAAGAAACCAGATCCACATGTTTCTGAAGCTGAACCCAAGAAGTCCGGTTCTACAGAACCAGAAGCTTCTTTGAAGTCGAGAAATAAGATAAACTATCATCTTCCACTAACTGAATAATCTGTGGTATCAGGACCGTGTTGACGTTCTTTCATGAATCCTGACTCGTCGATAAAACCCAGTAAAACATTTTTAAGACGTCTGGCCAAAACTAAAGAAGTATCTTATAATGGTGATTTAACAGAACGGGAGCCACTGGTCCAGAAGAGGAAGGTCTGTGTGGCTCCGCAGTCAGAGAGCAGGAGGAAAGGGGCCAGAGATTCATTTAGAAACTGAATGTTTCATAGCATGTTAACCAGAGGTGGCCGCCGTCGGGCCTGAGGCCCGGCAGCCTGCATGTTTTATTCTCTGGTTTAACTCCTGGATCACATGATGGATCATTAGAGGCCTGAGAGGAACATTGACAAGGTTGTCACCACCAGCAGGGAGAGAATGAAACCTGCAGGATGCCGGGCCTCCAGGACCCACTGTGGGCTCCCTGATCTAAAACATCCAGTACAGAGATGTCAAAGAGCTGAGCTGTATGATCACCTATAAACGGTGATTTCATCCATTAATTTTGAGGTTGTGTATAATATTAGCGTCATCGCGACTCTTTCTTCAGTTTTCTAGATCTAATGAAGCCCTCTGCTCTCATTTTCTACATTTAATTTAAGCTGTTCTGAAAAATCATTTCTCTCCTGACATCTGATCCACTGATTTCAGGAAAAGAGTCGTTAAGTTTGAAATGATGGAATCTTCAGTTTGTTTCTTTTTACCACATTTTCTTAAATATTTTCCCATTTCAAACTTCAGAAGTTCCCAATTTAACCTGAAAACATTCTCACTATTAGCTTTGGACCAGNTTTCATCCCAGAGGTTTTGGTGTCGCTCCAAAACAAATGATTCATGTGTTCATGTGTTCATCCTGAGACAGAAAGAGCAAAATGCAGCAATATTTAAGCATTTCCTGTGGCGCAGCCTGTGGACTAGTTTACAGAGCGTCTTGGTTAGTCGATGAGGCAGAGACCAAACCGTCTCCATGGATGAACAGCAGCTCAGGTGGATCAGCTGATGGATCGGATCGTTTCTGGAATCGGACGCCAGACGAGTTTCAGCAGCAGAAGTTTCCACTGAACTGCCTGAGTTTGGTTTCTGAGGGATGAGGCGTTCAGGGAACGGCCGGATCCTCAGCTTCCAACTCCAACCGACAGAAACTCACCGAACAAACAGCTGCTTACATACATTATGTTAGATTTCCAGGAGTCAGTGAACAGATTTATTCTTGGGTAGAATATCCTTATTATGCCAGATTATTAATCTGTGAGGAGATTATTGGGCTTAGACAGCAAACAGAGTTTGGACAGTTTGACTGGAGATTTCAGGGTTAAAGTTACAGAGCACCAGAACCAGGACCAGAACCAGGACCACGACCACGACCAGGACCACGACCAGAACCAGGACCAGGACCTGGACCACGACCAGGACCAGGACCAGGACCAGAACCAGGACCAGAACCAGGACTAGGACCACGACCAGGACCAGGACCAGGACCAGGACCAGGACCTGGACCTGGACCTGGACCACGACCAGAACCAGGACCACGACCAGGACCACGACCAGGACCAGGACCAGGACCAGGACCTGGACCTGGACCTGGACCTGGACCAGAACCAGAACCAGAACCAGGACCTGGACCAGGACCAGCTTCAGTGAAGAAGAAACCAAATCCACATTTTTCTGAAGCTGAACCCAAGAAGTCCGGTTCTACAGAACCAGAAGCTTCTTTGAGGTCGAGAAATAAGATAAAACTTTCATCTTCCACTAACTGAATGATCTCAGGACCGTAGTGCTGGATGTGTGACGTCCTGTCATAAATCCTGACTCGTCAGTAAAACCCAGTAAAACATTTTTAAGACGTCTGGCCAAAACTAAAGAAGAATCTCATGGTGGTGATCAGACAGAACGGGAGCCGGTGGTCTAGAAGGAGGGTCTGTGTGGCTCAGCAGTCAGAGAGCAGGAGGAAAGGAGCCAGCGATTCATTTACAGACTGAACGTTTCATAGCATGTAAACCAGAGGTGGCCGCCATCGGGCCTGAGGCCGGCAGCCTGCATGTTTTATTCTCTGGTTTAACCTCCTGGATCACCTGATGCATCATTAGAGGCCTGAGAGGAACATTGACCACCAGCAGGGAGAGAATGAAACCTGCAGGATGCCGGGCCTCCAGGACCCACTTTGGGCTCCCTGGTCTAAAACACATGGGCGTAGGTTTGGGTAGGGACGGTAGGGACATGTCCCGACCAATATTCACGGGATATGAAAAAGTCTTGACTAATTTTTGCCATATTGGCTCAAAGAACGTGGATCTACGATCTTTGATTAGCAGCAACAGGCGGTGCGCGGAACGGAAGCTTCTTAGTTTGACATTTATTATGAGNCAGAGTGTGGATAATATAATCACAAACAGGATTTAATTCAGAGCTGCTAACGCGGCTTTAGCATCTCCAACAGTTTTAATAAGAATCACAGAAACTGTTCTGGTTGCTGGACTTTATGTCACGAGGTTTTCAGTCTCCAGACGCCTTAACGCTGACTGACTGAGTGGAGAAACCTTCTGTTGGACTTCATTCATTTCTGTCTCTGTGCTCCTACAGGTCCGTTTAGACCAGAACCCGACCAGAACCCCTCACTGTAAATTACCTTGAGAAATAATGACAGTTGGTTGTATAAGAACAGGCTTTAATGCCGAAAAATGATGAAATGTTAGAAGCCATACATGTCATCCAAATGGATCAGAACCAGAGTTACATTCACCGTCCAGCGCCGGTCCACTGAGCTCCTGATTATTCTTCTCAGTCTGCTCCCTCTCTAAAGGGTCTAATCAGTTTCAGTCTGTTTATGTCACACATAAACATGGTTATGTAAGCTGCAGGGTGTAAGCAGACAGAAGAGGCTAAAAGACACAGAGGGAAACACAGAATCAGCATCTGATATGGTTTGATGGAAAAATAATAATAATATAAAACCAGCATGAAAGCTCCTCACTGGGCTGAACCTGCATGATGAAGGTGGCCCACCTGACTGAAGTCGCCCCCCACCTTCTTCAAATCAGACAAAATTGGTGTCAAACGTTTGTGCAGCAAATATTTTCGTTTGTGCTGCTATCATTCTAAAGATATTAAGAAAAATGTTTCTAGAGGTCATCAAAGGTCAGTGAAAATCAGTTCATGCAGGATCTGTGAATTTCATTTAAATTATAAGTTGCTAACCTACAAACATGAATAATTTAATTTTAACCTGGAACAAATTCAATTCATACTACAACACCTCCCAAAACAGTCGGTGACCTGTAACTTAGCTTCTGATCACCAGAGGGCGCTATTAGACAAACTGTACTTTTGAAATACAAAAAATAAGAATAAAGCCAAACAAGAACAACATGAATCTGAAATGGCTCATAAAACCCAATGTTGTCACTACAGGCAATAAAATGCAGTTGTCCTCACAGTGGAAGTGTTGGTGACATTGGATCAGACCGATTCTTCTGTCACTACTGGAGTCCTACCCAAATGATGATGCACCAGACAGAGAAACACCTTATTGTTGCTTTTCATGCAACTGGCTCAGTTGTAAAAAAGTTTGTCAGGCCAAACGGCTTGACTGGACACATCTTCCTGTATCAAGGAGTTTTAACAGGAAGCAACAAGTCCCACTGGTCAAAATGATTTCCCAGTGGGATTGTTTGAGGAAAAAACCTCATTGGGTGAAACCTTCTATGTGGTTCAATGGCACAGCTGGTCAAGTCGCAATCTTTGGAGGAAGCAAAGGTCCTAATGCGCAGCGTTGCCACTGTGGCATTAAGTGAGACAGACGGTAATGACATTCATGGTAAGCCCATCATGTCAGAAGTGTGAAAATCAAACCTTAAAAGCAAAATCACAGATGACACTATGTCCATTCCCAGTGAAGAGGAAGCAGAAGAGGTTAGATTGGATCAATGCACACAAATAAATACTGAGTTGAGGAGGTGGGTGACTACGGTGGCCGACAGGCGCAAACGCGCAGCAACAGAGAAAAGATGCTAACAAAAAAGAGACGCAAACAAAAGTCCCTCCTGCTTTGCTCGACCAAACAGCAGAAAATGCCTCAGCACTGAGGGATATTGTTGAACGGATCAATGACTGTTGATGTGAGGCTCCACAGACAACGTTTCACAAGTAAGATGGACATATGTAGCCCCTGGTTAAAAACCATGCTCTTAAGGCCCTTTAATATTTACAAAATATTTACAAGGTTGGTTGTATTTACACAGAAAATATAAGCGAGAAACTTGTATTATTGTTTTTGTAAATTTTTTATCTGAGTGATTATATACATGCAGGGAGCAGTTACTGTTGTGAGTAGCGTGAGAAAAAAATGAGAGACACAGAAAGCCGAAGCTTTTCTGGATGTGACGTGTATTTATTAAAGACTGTATTGAATTTCCTATCTATGAAGTAGTTTAGGTTAACGAGGGACAAGTGAACTCAACATAGAAAAAAACAGAACGGAACAATGGGATGATGGGAAGAAGAAGGGAGAAGCTCATGGAGACCGCTGCTAATCAAGAATCAATCAATCAATCAAATTTTATTTGTATAGCACATTTCAACAGCAAGGCATTTCAAGGTGCTTTACATAATTAAAGAAGAAATAAAAACAGTATGTGACATTAATAACTAGATGAAAAGTAAAAATAAAAACATAAAATACATCGAAGACATCAAACCCCTAATTTAGCCATAAGCAGCTCTAACCAGGTGGGTTTTAAGTTTAGATTTAAAGGCTCTCAGTGTTTCAGCTGTTTTNGCAAGGTCCCCACCAAAACTTAGACCGAACCTACGCCCTTGCTAAAACATCCAGTACAGAGACTCAAAGAGCGTCAAAGAACTGAGTGTTTGATAACCTGTAGACGGTGATTTCATGAGGATCACTGCAGATATTTCCATTCATTTTGAGTTGCTGTATAATATTCGAGTCATAGCGACTCTTTCTTCAGTTTTCTAGATCTAATGAAGCCACTCTGCTCTCATTTTCTACATTTAATTTAAGCTGTTCTGAAAAATCGTTTCTCTCCTGACATCTGATCCACTGATTTCAGGAAAAGAGTCGTTAAGTTTGAAATGATGGAATCTTCAGTTTGTTTCTTTTTACCACATTTTCTTAAATATTTCCCCATTTCAAACTTCAGAAGTTCCCAATTTAACCTGAAAACATTCTCACTATTAGCTTTGGACCAGAACCTATGAAAGATAGCAGAGTGTGGATAATATAATCACAAACAGGATTTAATTCAGAGCTGCTAACGTGGCTTTAGCAGCTCCAACAGTTTTAATAAGAATCACAGAAACTCTTCTGGTTGCTGGACTTCCTGTCACCAGGTTTTCAGTCTCCACTCGTTTTAACGCCGACTGACTGAGTGGAGAAACCTTCTGTTGGACTTCATTCATTTCTGTCTCTGTGCTCCACCAGGTCCGTTTAGACCAGAACCCGACCAGAACCCCTCACTGTAAATTACCTTGAGAAATAATGACAGTTGGTTGTATAAGGACAGGCTTTAATGCCGAAAAATGATCAAATGTTAAAGCCATACATGTCATTCA
>NW_006800665.1:4204-6668 GCF_000485575.1 Poecilia formosa | reverse complement strand
CCGTACCCCCCTCCCCCCGGCAGCAGATGGTTCGGTCCAGACGCGTCACCCATTGTTTACAAATCAAACGGCTTGTTTGTGTGTACTGAGCGGAGTGGAGCGGCCCGGTTCGGTTCGGTCCGCAGAGAGATGCCGAGTCTGAAGGAGAACCTGCTGGCGCTGCAGCAGGCCGTGGGCCCCGCGGACGTGGACGCGCTGGTCACGCAGATCGGAGAGGCGCTGCAGCTCCACGGGGCCCCGGGGGGGAACCCACGGACCGGGCCCGGGTCCTGCGGGGGCGCGGCGGGCCCGAACCTCCAGCAGAACCCCCGCGGCTGCTGCCTGAAGATCCGGAACCAGCGCGGGACCCACCGGACCCGCAGCCCGTACCAGCTGCCGAGCCACGCGGAGCCGGACTGGGACCAGATCCGACCGTGGAACCGGAAGCGGGTCCCGGTTCGGGTCCAGGAGGAGGACCCGCACCGGCTGCTGCAGGAACTGATTCTGTCCGGGAACCTGATCAAGGAGGCGGTTCGGAGGCTGCAGTTCTCCCCGGACTGCAGGGAGCTGGGCCGGGCTCCGGACAGCCTGCCCTGCGCCTGATGGGAGGACTGGACTGGACTGGAACACTCTGAACCAGACTGGACCGGATGGGAGTTCTGGTTCCGTGTTTTTATAACATGTGTCTCATGGAGGGAACGTGTGGCTCTGCGTGCACGCGCCTCGGTCACGTGCACGCAGTGTTCTTGAACAATGATTACGTTTTGTGGGGGCGGGGCTTGATCAGACCGGATGTTTACAGTGACTGGCCCCCCACCCCACTCCAAACTGATGTTGGCGTCACCTGCAGCAGGTGAGGCTGCTGACGTCAGAGACTGATCTTGTTTGTTTATTTCCTGTTTGTGTGTCCAGAAGAATCACGTGACTGCTCCGTAGCGGAGCGCCTTCAGATTCCTGACTCATCAGGGCTTTTATTGTCTTAATAATAAACACTTCCTGTTTTCCACCTGTGAGGTTCAGCTTTCTCTCTCTCTTTTTCTCACGCACACGTTTGCGTGGCTCTCTGTGGGGACTTTCCATTGACTTCCATTCATTTCTACAGCCTAACTCTTATCCTAACCAAAACACACACACACACACACACACACACACACACACACAGGCTGCAGCGCCCCCTGCTGGGTAGACTTTGACTGGTCCGTTTATGAACGAAGCGGCCCAATCAGAACACACCAGAATCTGTGGACTCAAGTCAGAACTCTGAATGAAAGAAGAGCTGGATCCATTTCAGGCCAGAACCCGTGGCCCTCCTGGACTGGGCCGGTTCCGCTCAGAACCAGAGCCCTCAGCTTTCATTGAGCCGGCTGGTGGAGGTCCAGCAGACGGTTCTGATGATGGCTGCTCCAGTAAACATCAGAACCAAACCAGCAAAGAGCTTTCCAAAACAGAACCAGCTGATCATCTAACAACCATCAGAGTAAAGGTTTGGACCTTCCGCTGCCTCCATGTTGGATGTGACATCATCACAACCAACATGGAGGCTCTGAAGCTGCTTGTTTACTCTTTGAATTGATTTGGTTTCGAACTGCTGGCTCGTCCAATCACAGGAGCAGAAGCTTTTGTCATTGTTTCAGCTGTTAGTGGCAGCAAGTGGAGCCGAACAGAACCAGGATGCTCGGCCCTGTGGTACTGTGTGTGATTTTGTTCGGTTCTGGACTCGGGTTGTTCTGCGGTCTAGCAGAACCTGCTCACCTGTCCACCAGGTGAGTCCTGGGGCCCAACAGGTGCAGTGACAGCATCAGTCCAGCAGATGGCAGCAGGACTCCCCAGAACCTCCAGAATGAGGAACAGAACCGGGTCAGAGTTCTGTTCACTCTGGGAGGCTTTTATTGTGAAAGGACAGGTTCATCTAATCAGATTCCAGGTTATTTCCAGGTTGGTTCCTGTTTTTTTATTTATTTTTTACATCTTTATTGGCAATCTTGGAAACATTGACGTTGTACACAAACATAAGAAAAAAAAGTAAAGGAAATAAATTTGCCAGGCGAAAAACATCTACAGAGAATTATAAGATATTACAATTGTTTAATAAATTTACAGTTTTAATGGCTTTTGGATTTTTAGAATAATAATGTGATGATTGTATCAAATCAAGTCTTTAATGAAGATAACGAATAAAAGCTGGTTTTTGCTGAACTTGCGTTTATGTATAAAGTATTTAGTAAGAAGTAAAATGAGGTTGATGTCAAAAAGAATCAGTTCTTGTTAAAAGCAGTAAAGCCAATTTTTCATAACTGAGAGGTTTGTGGGGAAAAGGTTCTTGATTTCATCCCAGAGGTTTTGGTGTCGCTCCAAAACAAATGATTCATGTGTTCATGTGTTCATCCTGAGACAGAAAGAGCAAAATGCAGCAATATTTTAGCATTTCCTGTTGTGCGGCGCCTGTGGACTAGTTTACGGAGCGTCTTTAACTTGGTTAGTTGAC
>NW_006800665.1:0-3471 GCF_000485575.1 Poecilia formosa | reverse complement strand
CGGAGGATCCGGACGGAGGATCCGGACGGAGGATCCGGACGGAGGATCCGGACGGCCTGATGCCTCCATGTAACTGAAATCTAGGGAAGGTCCAGATCGTAACTTGATAGCACTGTTGCCATTAGCATAAATAGCTTCAGTGAAGAAGAAACCAGATCCACATGTTTCTGAAGCTGAACCCAAGAAGTCCGGTTCTACAGAACCAGAAGCTTCTTTGAAGTCAAGAAATAAGATAAACTATCATCTTCCACTAACTGAATAATCTGTGGTATCAGGACCGTGTTGACGTTCTTTCATGAATCCTGACTCGTCGATAAAACCCAGTAAAACATTTTTAAGACGTCTGGCCAAAACTAAAGAAGTATCTTATAATGGTGATTTAACAGAACGGGAGCCACTGGTCCAGAAGAGGAAGGTCTGTGTGGCTCCGCAGTCAGAGAGCAGGAGGAAAGGGGCCAGAGATTCATTTAGAAACTGAATGTTTCATAGCATGTTAACCAGAGGTGGCCGCCGTCGGGCCTGAGGCCCGGCAGCCTGCATGTTTTATTCTCTGGTTTAACTCCTGGATCACATGATGGATCATTAGAGGCCTGAGAGGAACATTGACAAGGTTGTCACCACCAGCAGGGAGAGAATGAAACCTGCAGGATGCCGGGCCTCCAGGACCCACTGTGGGCTCCCTGATCTAAAACATCCAGTACAGAGATGTCAAAGAGCTGAGCTGTATGATCACCTATAAACGGTGATTTCATCCATTAATTTTGAGGTTGTGTATAATATTAGCGTCATCGCGACTCTTTCTTCAGTTTTCTAGATCTAATGAAGCCCTCTGCTCTCATTTTCTACATTTAATTTAAGCTGTTCTGAAAAATCGTTTCTCTCCTGACATCTGATCCACTGATTTCAGGAAAAGAGTCGTTAAGTTTGAAATGATGGAATCTTCAGTTTGTTTCTTTTTACCACATTTTCTTAAATATTTTCCCATTTCAAACTTCAGAAGTTCCCAATTTAACCTGAAAACATTCTCACTATTAGCTTTGGACCAGAACCTATGAAAGATAGCAGAGTGTGGATAATATAATCACAAACAGGATTTAATTCAGAGCTGCTAACGCGGCTTTAGCATCTCCAACAGTTTTAATAAGAATCACAGAAACTGTTCTGGTTGCTGGACTTTATGTCACGAGGTTTTCAGTCTCCAGACGCCTTAACGCTGACTGACTGAGTGGAGAAACCTTCTGTTGGACTTCATTCATTTCTGTCTCTGTGCTCCTACAGGTCCGTTTAGACCAGAACCCGACCAGAACCCCTCACTGTAAATTACCTTGAGAAATAATGACAGTTGGTTGTATAAGAACAGGCTTTAATGCCGAAAAATGATGAAATGTTAGAAGCCATACATGTCATCCAAATGGATCAGAACCAGAGTTACATTCACCGTCCAGCGCCGGTCCACTGAGCTCCTGATTATTCTTCTCAGTCTGCTCCCTCTCTAAAGGGTCTAATCAGTTTCAGTCTGTTTATGTCACACATAAACATGGTTATGTAAGCTGCAGGGTGTAAGCAGACAGAAGAGGCTAAAAGACACAGAGGGAAACACAGAATCAGCATCTGATATGGTTTGATGGAAAAATAATAATAATATAAAACCAGCATGAAAGCTCCTCACTGGGCTGAACCTGCATGATGAAGGTGGCCCACCTGACTGAAGTCGCCCCCCACCTTCTTCAAATCAGACAAAATTGGTGTCAAACGTTTGTGCAGCAAATATTTTCGTTTGTGCTGCTATCATTCTAAAGATATTAAGAAAAATGTTTCTAGAGGTCATCAAAGGTCAGTGAAAATCAGTTCATGCAGGATCTGTGAATTTCATTTAAATTATAAGTTGCTAACCTACAAACATGAATAATTTAATTTTAACCTGGAACAAATTCAATTCATACTACAACACCTCCCAAAACAGTCGGTGACCTGTAACTTAGCTTCTGATCACCAGAGGGCGCTATTAGACAAACTGTACTTTTGAAATACAAAAAATAAGAATAAAGCCAAACAAGAACAACATGAATCTGAAATGGCTCATAAAACCCAATGTTGTCACTACAGGCAATAAAATGCAGTTGTCCTCACAGTGGAAGTGTTGGTGACATTGGATCAGACCGATTCTTCTGTCACTACTGGAGTCCTACCCAAATGATGATGCACCAGACAGAGAAACACCTTATTGTTGCTTTTCATGCAACTGGCTCAGTTGTAAAAAAGTTTGTCAGGCCAAACGGCTTGACTGGACACATCTTCCTGTATCAAGGAGTTTTAACAGGAAGCAACAAGTCCCACTGGTCAAAATGATTTCCCAGTGGGATTGTTTGAGGAAAAAACCTCATTGGGTGAAACCTTCTATGTGGTTCAATGGCACAGCTGGTCAAGTCGCAATCTTTGGAGGAAGCAAAGGTCCTAATGCGCAGCGTTGCCACTGTGGCATTAAGTGAGACAGACGGTAATGACATTCATGGTAGCCCCATCATGTCAGAAGTGTGAAAATCAAACCTTAAAAGCAAAATCGCAGATGACACTATGTCCATTCCCAGTGAAGAGGAAGCAGAAGAGGTTAGATTGGATCAATGCACACAAATAAATACTGAGTTGAGGAGGTGGGTGACTACGGTGGCCGACAGGCGCAAACGCGCAGCAACAGAGAAAAGATGCTAACAAAAAAGAGACGCAAACAAAAGTCCCTCCTGCTTTGCTCGACCAAACAGCAGAAAATGCCTCAGCACTGAGGGATATTGTTGAACGGATCAATGACTGTTGATGTGAGGCTCCACAGACAACGTTTCACAAGTAAGATGGACATATGTAGCCCCTGGTTAAAAACCATGCTCTTAAGGCCCTTTAATATTTACAAAATATTTACAAGGTTGGTTGTATTTACACAGAAAATATAAGCGAGAAACTTGTATTATTGTTTTTGTAAATTTTTTATCTGAGTGATTATATACATGCAGGGAGCAGTTACTGTTGTGAGTAGCGTGAGAAAAAAATGAGAGACACAGAAAGCCGAAGCTTTTCTGGATGTGACGTGTATTTATTAAAGACTGTATTGAATTTCCTATCTATGAAGTAGTTTAGGTTAACGAGGGACAAGTGAACTCAACATAGAAAAAAACAGAACGGAACAATGGGATGATGGGAAGAAGAAGGGAGAAGCTCATGGAGACCGCTGCTAATCAAGAATCAATCAATCAATCAAATTTTATTTGTATAGCACATTTCAACAGCAAGGCATTTCAAGGTGCTTTACATAATTAAAGAAGAAATAAAAACAGTATGTGACATTAATAACTAGATGAAAAGTAAAAATAAAAACATAAAATACATCGAAGACATCAAACCCCTAATTTAGCCATAAGCAGCTCTAACCAGGTGGGTTTTAAGTTTAGATTTAAAGGCTCTCAGTGTTTCAGCTGTTTT
>NW_006800664.1:70282-125567 GCF_000485575.1 Poecilia formosa | reverse complement strand
GACATTTGCCGCATGTCTTCCCCCTCTCTCACTACCCGTCAAACTACTTTCAAATAAAGGCCACTAGAGTCAACAAAACCTTTAAAAATAAATAAAGGTGATTACATCTTTATTTTCCAATTGGTCCTGCTTGTCATAATGTCTAGCTATGGGAAATGTGCCTGTAGTGATCATATGCTACCATAATTGGACAATCTTAAGACATAATTTCACAGTTAAATCTTGCAACTTATGATCAAATTCTGGTCTCATTTTGTTTTGATGCTCTTAGAGCTTCCGTGTTTTTAGGAGCTTTGGGGAAAAAAAAGTTTTGAAATTACTTTTATGAAAAAGAATGTTCCAGTAATCTGCATAACTTGGTGCATGTAGTCACATTCAAGGATGTGAAGTCTACTTGTTGAAACCTAATGCCCATTTGCTGTCTGCTTCAATGTCTTTAAGCAAATTTCAATATTTTGAAAACTGTTGCAAAAGAAACGTCTGAACTAGGATGGTACTCTCTTAGTTTCACACAAAACAAAAAATAAAAACATATACACGCTCTACCTAAATTTAAGATGCTGTTATACTTGTATAACATGGAATTTGCAAAAAAAAAAAAAAAAAAAAAAACTTCACAAATATTGTTAAATTAAAGCCATGTGGAAATTAAGTTAAGAATCTTACCAGTGACAGCAGTAAGTTGTACTCCACTGCTTCTGATGCTCTCAAACACAGAGAAGAGAGTGAATGTGTATCTGGTTCCAGCAGTGAGAGATGAAACTGTGTGAGTTACTGGTCCATCTCCATCTGGTGAACTGATGAATGTTTCTGATCCATTAAACTGGAGAACAAAGCTGGTGCTGTTGTTGATTTTATTCCACTGCAGGGTGATGCTGCTCTCATCTTGAATGGATGACCTGAAGCCTTCTGCATTTTGAGGTTCTTCGAAAAAATAAATAAATAAAAATCACAAGTGACTCCATCATGTCACTACAATTTGTCTGACAATGAACATAAGATATATTCAATTGTTCTTAAAAAAAAAAAAAAGTATACTGAAAACATATGATGAAAGTTTCTCTGTAAAACATAAAGGTCTCACAATAGTAGCTCTTCAACAACAGGTGCAGCTTTTAAAAAATAATGAAACTTTTTTTCTCTTACTGGTAACGGCAGCAATGCTGACTCCACTACTCCTGACGTTATCCAACACAGAGAAGAGAGTGAATGTGTATTTGGTTCCAGCAGTGAGAGATGTGACTGTATGTATCACTGGTCCATCTCCAGCTGGTGAACTGATGTTTGTCTCTGTGCCGTCATACTGGAGAACAAAGCTGATGTTGTTGTTTATCTTATTCCACTGCAGGGTGATGCTGCTCTCATTTTGACTTGATGCTCTGAAGCCCTCAGTGTTGGCTGGGACTGAGAGAAAAAGTTCATCTTTACTTAGAGTCTACGTAAAACAAAAAACAGAGGAGTCAAATTTCACTGAGATATTTTATGCCTCAGAATTGGGTTTTCCTTCAGAATGAAAACTGCAACTGTACTAACGATCTTGATTTTTCTCTTCATATATGAAAAATCATGAAACTCTAAAAAAATTAGAAAATATTAGAAAATATTAAATGGGCTTTAATATGGGAAATTTGAAATTTAAATCACCTTTGCCTAAACCCATTTGATATTTTCTCTGTATATCTGATTTTTTACTTAATTTTTTTATCATTCCATGGACAACACAGGAGTATTTCTCTCCGCTGTTTTTAAAATTTACATTTATTTCTATGTCTGATTTAGTGTTTTTGTTTGTGTGTTGTAAGTGCAATCTTGTATTTCAACGAGACAACCTGTACTATGGTCAAATAAAGAAAAAATAAATAAAAATTCCAAAAGTTTCACAGAGAACTTAAAGCATGAGTTTACAGTGTTAGTATGTGAGCAGTTATTAACACATTTGCTTCTTATGTTAAAGATCAATATATAGTACGAGTTACTTGGTTTGTAACAGATGAAAGGAAAACTCTGGGTGCAGTCTTCGTCCAGCCATTTTCCCGAGTCGCTGAATGAAGCAGCAACACATTGACTGTAATCATCGTTTGGCTGACCGGCCGCCCAGTGTCGAAACAGAGAGGGGCTGCTGTCTGACCACAGTTTGTCCCGATAAAGCCCAATCCACACCTCGATGCCACCCAGTAGTGTCCTGATGTTATTATTTTCTGCTTGATTTCGAATGCTGTGAAGAAAGAAAATTACAGAAACGAATGGAAAACTGAACTGGTTCTGCAGACAATAACTTTCTTTGTCTTGGATTATGATTACATTTTCCACATTTTTTTTGACATTTCAACAACAAACTGATAAAGTTTTATTGATTTCTCAGGACAGGTAAACTAAGTAGCACATAATGATAAAGCGTATAAAATGGACAAAGTTTTTTTTTATTTTCAAATGAAAATAAAATGTTAATGTTTGCTTTGTAGGTTCATAAGTTTTAATTTTGCTGCTGAATTACTGCAATGACAAAAGTGGGAGAAGAAAACTCATAGTGCTAAGTAGTACATTACATATTTCAATTTGTTTTAATATTGTGCTTTTATTACCTGGCCAGGTCAATATAATTCTCTCTGCAGAATCGCTGAGCTTCGGTCCAATTCAGTGATTGGGTACTGACGAAATAAGACGGCGAGCCACCGACTATACCTGCAGATAAAACAGACTGACGATTAGGAACGCTTGAAGTTTACCAGGTACGTTATTAATAAGGGAATTCCTAGGAAATGATGCCATCAAGTGGCTTTAACCAGAATTACATGAGCAGAGAAAGAGAAAATAGTTCCACCTTTTTCCCCCATGACCAACATTTCAGTGTTCAGGAGATTTTATACAAGTAACAAAAAGAATTACAGACTTTTAGTGTAAACTGAAAAAAAATCTTACCAGTGTAACACAAAAAACGTCTCAGGTCCAAGCACTGACGGTCATCCCACCCACCCAAATACGTGTTGTCACTTAAAAACCTAACACAGTGCTGCTGTCCACCGAGGTCATTGGGTGAGCCGGCTATCCAGTTCCTAAATGTATACTCTCCAGCTCCATAGAAGCTGCTGTCATTCAGGGACCATTTCCAGCTGTTGTACAACTCATCATAGAGGCCTATCCAAGCATTGCCTGTTGAAATACAGTTTCAAGTTGTCAATGAGCAGCTGTGAAGATTGATCTAAGAGAATTTGTATTTCTGAATGTCTCCAGACATTTTTTTTGTACAAATATATATATATATATGCATCTCAAAATATAAGATCTGTGTCTGAAACATTTAAGCATGCAGTGAGTGTTAAGAATCTACCCGAATAGCCAGGATTTGTCCTGAGAACAGCATCAACGTCGGCCAAGTTTTCAATGGTGGCCAGGTCGGTGTAGTCCCGTCTGCAGACACTCTGGGCGTTTGTCCAGGTTTGTGCAGAGCCTACAAAGTAGTACTGACGAGTTTGTGCAAAGGCAACGCTGAGGAGTGCACCTAGAATAAAACACATTGAGAAATCCATAGCTGTTGAGTACGGATGCATTCACTGGCCATTTTATTCAGTGCACCTGTTAACACAGTGATTCAGCCAAACACGTGACAGCAGTTCAATGCATTTAGGCACGAAGAGGTGGACAAGAAAACTTACTGATTTACAAATTGAGTTAGCTGAAAGATCGAGAACTAGATGGATTAATAACTATGTGTCCCTTCCTAGAAAAATATCTGTTCTAAACTTTGGGTACATTGAAAAGTTGCAATATTTATCACAAAGTTGTTTTAGGTCACTAGAATAGAGAAAAGGTAAGTAGGGAGATAGTTTTACATCCTGATAACTTGCTGCATTTCTTTTCCATATTATGCTTTATTTTTTAATGTAGAATTGATTTGCTGACTAATTTTCAATTCTTGTCATTAGTTGGAGTTTTACAAATGAGTGAAATGTGACAAAAACCTAAATATTAGCTTTCAGAATTTTGACTTAGTATCCTGTCCCACTTCAGTTATTAAAGAAAATATGCATTTGAAACATCAAGTTTCTTTTACATTTACTTTTCCATGAACAATCCTTTACTTTTAGTTTCTTACAGAAAGTATTTAGAAGAGAAAATTTTGGTTTTATTTTTATGCTTTATTTTACGTCTGTTTGTACAAGCTCCCTATTTGTAGGAATTCCTTTGATTTCAAATGAACATGCAACAAAATACAACATAAAGCAGAAAATTAAATCAAAAAGGTACGAACCTGCAAGTCCGAGGTAGATCAATCTAAAATCCATTGGTCAAACTTTTAAAATGACCAATAATGGTTTAATGGTCATCCACTGAATCTACCTTACGAAGTTCTCACATCTCAGTCAAGTAAAAAAAAAAATCCAGATACTCAACATTAAGATTTTAAAAGTTCATTTTTAAAAAAAAAAGTATTCACCTTCTTGTTGCTAAAATTGTCCTGACGGAAAATGATACACACCAAAGCAATGAGGAGGTGTGTGCTGCAATGAAGTGAAGATACTCATTAACAGAAACTTCAGGCGCTCTGCGGTTTTACTACTGTTAGAGTAACAAAGAAACACGTCTGATTAGTTTTATAGATCCTAGGAACTTTTCGGAAAGATTGTTCCTCGTTCTGCAGTAACATACAGGAATGAGGATGTGTTTCAACCCAGCTCTTGTGAAAATTAAAGTTATCCTTGTTGTCACTTAAAGCACAATGTACTGACATTTACACAAATGATATTAATAAACCTCAGTTGTACCACAAGCTGTACAGCTTTTTGTTGAGATGCTAAGAAAAGCAATAATGAATTTGAAAATCAGTGGATAAATATCTTAAAAAATGCTCAGAAAGGAAATTGGAAGATGATTTTATTAGCTATGACTTTGCAGTTTTTGAAACGCTTTCCCACATCATCACTATACCAGCAACTGCAGAGGAAAGCAGTCCTTAAAGCTTAAATCTGGCACATTTACAAGGTAGACTTATGTCTATATATCCTTTTTTAAATAAACATTTATAGTATTTTCATAAACTAAACAGTAGAAAGGTCTCCTGACGCTCCAGCTCAGCCCTACAGTCCTTGTAAAGTGTGTAATCTCACGTACCGATTCTTAACAAACCTTTACTGAACGCTGCTTGGTTAGTTGTTTTTTTTTTGTTGTGAATTTCTGAATTGGTTTTCTTACTAAGCAGTGTGTACATGTTGGACCACAACTCCTCTCCAATAAAAACTAAAAGCCGGAGCCCACTGTGTCATGCGTGGAGCAGGGATCGGACCAAAACACAAACAGGAAAGTGGAAGTCTCATGATGACTAATTTTTTAAAAAGAGTTTAACCAAACTCAACCAAAACTTCTTAAAAGAGATTAACAAGTGACAGAGAACACAGCGGTAACATGAATGGGGATCTAAGAGATGTAACAGAGAGCAGAAGGGCTAATCTGCAGCAGGTGTAATCAAAAGAATGAGGAACAGCTGGAGGGAAACCACAAGAAGAGGACAGATGAGTAAATGGAAAACAGCTGCAACATAAGTTGAAAATGGGATTAAACAAAGAAGAAATCCTAAAACTAACATGAGCAGCAACAGAAAAAAACATTACAAGAGTATAAATCTAAATGCAAAACATATAATAAATCAAAAGGGAAACACACAGAGGAAAGAACAAAAAAGAAAGGCTCAAAACATGAATGAAAACCAAAGTTGTAACACAATGCTTAATAAACTAAAGGGCGATGTGGGAACTGAAGACATACATTCTTGTGGACTGAATTGTAGAGGATTGTTTTCTTCCAAATTAAGTCACAAAACCTTAACGGGATAAAATGAGCAGGTTCTTGCTAAATCATGTCAGTGCCACCAGGGTAGAGAAACATAACTCATTCTTGTGGTGGAAACTCTCTTAATTAGTACAAGACATTTAATGGCCATTTACCTTAAATGCATCTGTAATTAAACTGTGGTCAAATTAAATAAGTCTGAACACTACACCAAACTACTCCATTTACAATTTTTAATCACACATTTATTTTGCATGAAGATGTGAGAGTTCTCTGGTTTTTAAGCAGAGAAAACTTGCTCTGCATTTAACCATGAAGTATTATGAGAAGCCCTGTTGAAAGCAGTAGGACAATGAAGTTGATGAAAGAATCTGGTCTGCCAGGAAAACTGTCAAAAGCCAGTGACTCACAAACTGAAGAAAATCTCATATTTCAGAGGTACATAAACTATGTAGACAACAAAGTCAGAAGATTTTGTTTTTACTTGCTAGTTTATAAGGATCCTGATGACAGTGTCTGATCTGCAAACGTAATATGCATCAGATGATTCCAGAGTATTTATGATAAAAATGGAAATTTATTAAAAATGTAGTTCAATCAGATTCTGTGTTTTCTTCCTGCTTTTATTTCACTTTGTCCTTGAGCTTTCAGTTAATACTTAAGAAAATGTATAAGTGAAAAAAACAATCAGGTCTTACAAAGTAATGTCTTCATGTTCAGTAGGGAAAACCTGAATATTAATGTTTGGAGTGAGAAGTACACAATTTCAACTGGCTGTATAGTCTTACAGTAACTTTTGTGCTGGGTCCGTGCATTTTCTGTAACCAGATGTGGGAGATGCATGTAAAACATGCTATGTTTGTTGATGCAGGGGCAAAATACATACAGGAACATGGAATTAGCATGGTGAGGTTTTATTTTAATAAGAAAACTTATAAGTCTCACACAGGTAGTCAGGTCTAGGAGTATAAAAAAGACTAAATGGTAGCAGAACATTTTGGGAAAACAGGTCATGCCAGGAAAGAAGTTAGCGAAGAGTGGCAGAGACAGAGAGGCCTGAAAACTGAGGAGTGAGATTTACTAACAGGATGCAGCTGGGAGAGGAAGCACACAGGTAGAAACTTTATTAAACATAATTTGTAGAAAGCTGAATCTAAACGTGCTTCTACAACAAAAGTAATTGCAAGTGTTTGTTGTTTATACTGTTGGCAGCTCACGTTGTTTTGCTCAAATAGAATACATAAATTGAGACAATACAGAACAGACAATAATCATAACAATCAGAATATTGATGTTGTAAAGGAGTTGAAGGAAGGAAAAACTTATGTGGTACATTTCATCCCCTACAATTACTCAGGAATTAAACATGGAATCATTAAACTGGCTTGGTGAAATTCGCAGTTCACATCAGCTGCCAGCTGAAAATCTTATGATACCATCACGATTTAGTGAGAATACCTGGAAAAAGTCTCCCTTCTTTTTTGTTCTTCAGAGCTGATTTGATTTCATCTGGTATTTGAATAAATAATTTATGTGTTTTTGTAAAGCATGTATTTTGATCATAGTTCCCAGCCAGCATACCTAGATGGGTCCCATATGGGAAAAAAGAGGGCAGACAATATGGGTCCCAGAAGGGTTTGTAGCACTTTCCATGGTGGGTCAGATCAACATACGACAACGCATGCATATCTATCTAGTTATCATATTATATAATATTATAAATTTAATTACTTATTTTCGTCATAACTTGGTGCGTATGCTGAACTGACGGTCGGACTTCTTAATGCGCATGCGCGGGCATGCGTACTCACTGCATGTATGCTATCTGATAGAACAGCGGCCCCGTAGAGCCACCAGGAAACTGCGGACAAACCCTTTTGTCTGCCCATATTGTCTGCCCTCTTTTTTCCCCCCCATATGGGGCCCACCTAGGTGTGCTGGCTGGGGTTCTTTTTTTACCCAGGTGAATTCCTAAATCAAGGTCAACAGGAGATTGACTTTTATTTCTTATTTCATCCTTTCACAACAAGATGAAATATCAACATTCCAACGGCCAAAAACGGTTGGCCGTTGCTAAATTTTACTCGATGTTATTTTGGGGGTGCTTATAGAGAAACGCGTAATTGCCCATTGCCAGAAACCTCTCCGGTGCTTTAAAGCTGCCGCTTCCCGTGAGCACCTGAACGCAGCGCGGGAGCTTTCCGGCGGTGTAGTGAGGAGGAGGAGGAGGAGGAAGGAGGAGGAGGAGGGATGAGAGGAAAGAGAGGGACAGGAAGAAGAGGAAGCATATCGATGGTAAGCATGAAGAATATTCCCGGACTCTGAGCTGATCGACGGGGAAAACATCTTCCCTCGCTCGTTAAGAGGCCGACAGGAAGCGGAGGGAGACAACGGACAGGATGGAGGGGGAGACGCAGTTCCTTTGTGGGGTGGTGGAAGGTGAGAGCGGCCGACTTCATCGATGACCTCCTATAAATCATGTGATATTTTTTATATTATTCCTATGCTCAGCGTATTGATTTTGAACAGAGAATAGTGTGACCTGGAAGAAAAAACGATCGTTTGCAGCTACTGTAAAATGGGCGTGGGAGTGTTGATAAATATATTTATGAAGGAAGAATAAGCTTGGATGAAAAGGTCTGTGGCAAATGATGGTGTGGGCATCAGCAGAGTGAAGTGGAGATCAAAAAGGCAGGCAGCGGACAGCATCAGATCTCTTTGAACTATGCCACTGTAGCTGCTGGAAATAAAGACAGATGTGCTGATGAATGAAACAGAAATGATGGAAGGAACACAAATGACGTGATGGAGCTGGAAATGAAGAGGCTGGTGATAAGAGAATGAAATGAAGTTTGAATGACACGACAATAGCAGATGATGACAGAGATGGGGGGTGGGGGGAGGAGGAGGAAGGCTGCTGTTATGGTGGGCAGTTAATTATCACGATGATGATGAGGATGATGACAAAGAAGGTGAAGAGGACACACGACTCAACAGATCATCTTAAATCTGTTGAGTACATTTTTGATGAAGAGGAGAATTATGATAATAATGTTGAAAAAAGTAATGTAGAATTACAATTATTATTGTTTATCGTGCCACAGATTACCGCAATACAGCAGCATACAAAGTAATTTAAAAAGTAAATCCTGGTTAATTATGATGTTGCATACTTCCTCCATTTTTAGACACGAACCAAAATAGTTGAATAATCCAGGCATGTAAGATGTAAGCAAAATGAGAGACGGTAGGGGAATTCACAGCGTTCAACTACGTCTGGACAGATAAGACAAAATCATTTTAGATAAAATAAAAACAAGACACAATGGCTTGTTTTAGAGTAACTGGTCAGGAAATTAGTAGCAAGATGAATCAAAATTTTAGGCATCTGGTGTCTTAAGGTGAGGGAGACTTCATTAGGGTAGACAAAGTGTTTGCACTGTGTTGCATGAGCTTTAGTAAAATTATTGGGACATTTCTGCCATATTTAACAACAATGTCCCACTGGCACACAGGTGCATTGTGTTTGAAAGTTGCATGTCCAAAACATTCTGTGAAATTATGACTTAGTTGGTGATCAAATTACGTCAACATAGCATAAAAAGCATAAAAATCATTCTAGTGTGCTAATTACATAAAGGGTCGTATTTCACTCTTTTCATGTCTTTAACGTTTTGTGTCATTACATTCGTGTCTGACATCAAATGTCTAGATATGGGAAATGCTCTCACTTTTTTTTATAGCTCATCAGGATTATGTTTATACCAAACACTTAAAAAGGTTATTAAAAATGAATTATTTCTCAAGAAGGTTTATTTTTGACATGCTGGTCAATATTGGAAGCAAAACCCAAAACATTAGACAAGAGAAACAATGATAGAGTAACCAAAATAGTAATCCAACTTTGCACAACAGCTCATTTAAATTGCAGTTATTGTTCTGCACCAGTAGTAAAAAAATGTATAATCTCAATTTTGATGTGATATGCAGGAAACCAAATAAAGTCATCAGTAAATAACTAGATCGCTCTCTTACCCTTGTTGGCGTTCTGTTTGTTAAATAATACATCTTTGGCAGTTTTTCTTTTATTTTTAAGTGTCTATCATTCCAGCTGCATACTGTATCATTTAATCCGTTCCAGTTCAGCATTCACAACAGACATCATCTTAAATCTTCTTTGTTCCAGTGCAGTCCAGCAGCTAATTGTTTGTTAGATTCTTTACTTCCTCTAACCCAGTTCTCCTCAAACCGTTCAGAAGGTTCCTCATGAGGTCATTAGTCTGGCTTTGAAGCGAAGACTCCACTTGCATCTAGAAACGTCAAACATCGCACACATGCACACCAAAGCAATAAAGAAGAAACTCCCCAATGGCTTGCAGAAGGAAGTGGTCTGGACTGCATTTTATTCACTTGTCACTCTGACCCACTTACTGTACTTGCACTCATACACACACTGCAGACTTATTCAGTAACATACAAGTCTGGTAGGGGCACTGGGGATGCTCCCATTTCTATTAATAGAAAATGTGATGGAGTGTGTGCACGCAGATAAATTAGGCCTAAACCAAATGCAGTGGGGATACGGCCAAGCAGGCGCTGGAAGATCTCAGATTGCTTTGCCTTACTTTACGTTTTGCATTGTAGCTGCAGCAGCCAGTAATGAGCATTAATGAAACTGAGCTGCTCTTTGTTTATTTGGGAAATTTAGGAGATCTCACCTGTGGACTCTGATGCAAATTTTCATTCTAGTGATTTTCCAGCATAAAAACTATTTTGTGTGAATCCTCTATTTTAATTCACATACAGCGTCATGAAGGAAGAATGTGCTAGAAATGTGTTAGAGGTAATAGTTTTTATTTTATTTTATTTCAGCAGAAGATTCTCTTTAATCTTTGTAACATTTTAAAACAAAAAAAATGCATGTAATAAGACGTATCTTTAATACTAATATTAGTTTTCAAGCTTCGCTAAAATTGTGGCCTATTCCCTCTGAGAGAACTTGTGAATTAAATTTGTAGGCCACCTAGATTGCATGAACCCGTTTAACTCTGCCCACATATTTTTCTTGATATTGAGATCAGGACTTTGTGATGGTCACTCCAGCACATCGATCTTGTTGTTCTTAAGGGCATTTGCATATTCAACTCGCTTCAAAATATCCCTAAAGTCTATGATGGCAGCAAAAGTTTGGATGTTTTGATGTGTAAGCTTCTGCCTAATCTTGGACAGTACGGCCAGACACTTTAGTTTTACTTTCTGGTCACCATAGATCCAAAAATTAAGACTTTTGTCCTCGTTTGCATTTCCAGATTGTAATTGGGCTTTTTTTTTTATGTCTATCATAGATAAAGTCCTCGTTGCTGAGTGATCTTCAGTTCATGTCAATGGCAGAATCAGTTCATTGTGGATAAGGCTGTGAAATATGAAGATGAAACAGTTTAGAAGTGGTGGATTCCAAACAACCCGATCTGAGCCAGTTTTAGTTATCGTGGTCACTTAGTCAAATATGGAGCAATGCAGGCCTGGGCTAAGTTAACACAACATGGTTGGGTCACTCAGCAAAATGAGTTGGTTTTCAATACAAAATATGGGCTAACATAACTAATTTCTAATGTTACCAATGAGCAGTTAAGCACAGCAGTGGTTTTGTGTGTCTGTGCTCATTATGTGTTTGTTTTTTCCTTTAGGTTTCTATGGTCGACCCTGGTCTATGGATCAGAGGAAAGTTCTCTTCCAGTGGTAAGAACATTCCTCAGTCTGCTTGTGGCCTGTTGACTATTTTCTCTAGACATTTCAAACTGCTGCGTTTCAACCGTCTGCGTGACGGCATGTATTTAAACCATGTTTGAATTTCAGTCTGGACTTTGACTGGGCCATGCTAATAATACATTTTGCTCCAAACCTCAAGGGTCGAACTCCAGCCCTCAGTGGCTGCTATTTTCTGCTACATCCCTCGTCCGACACACAATGGGGAACAAGACAGGTTTAGCCCTCCAATTTAATTTGAGTCACTGCCAAGGAAAGTAACTGCGTTCCCTGTTGAGTTGCAAAACATTTCTTTCATTAGCAGTTTCCTCAGAACGAGAACGAAGCTGTGCATGACTCAGCTCCCTACGTGTTAAAGCATCGGCGATCTATTTGTGTAAGGAGAAACAACCTCATACGTAAAAACAATGAGGAGAGACGTGCCTCAAGCATGCTGTAAATTCATGCGCTAATGAAAGACGAGGGATTTTCATGCTCTCTCATTACCCTCGTGTGTTCTGTGTAGTTTGAAGGGAACCAATTAATTCTTCGCGCCTCACTGATCCTACCTTTAAGATTAAATCTTAAATCCTTGCTGAAAGCTTGGACACAGTTTTGTAGCTTGGTATCTAATAATAGCCTGGAGAGTGTACCTCTGCTTCCCTAAGCAAAAATAATTAGTCCATTGTTTGGTTCTGTTTGAAGTTTGTCCTTATAGCGCACAGCAGGCAGCTGGGATTAAGTCTGAAGAATTCTGCCTTGCAGATTTTACATTTAAAATGTGTCTCAAGTTTGCACAACTTTGCTAAACAGTCACTTTGTTGTGAAGATGCTGTGCCAACAGCTGAGTGTGCGTGTTCCAGATTTATTAATAGAGACGTTTCATCTGGGGTTCTCATGTGGGGTGCAGAAACAGTCGCTTTGTGGTTTCTAGCTTTGGCAGAGTGGTGCTGCAGATTCATACCCAATACATGTGTTCGTCTCATTGCATGTTGGTATGTAGGTTGGCACTCTGTGGAGGCGACTTACTGTACGTGCCATCTGTCCAGGAAGTGAAAGATGAGATCACTTCCCTTCCATAAATGAGCAGGAGGAACACAAACATGTCGAAGTGTATGAATGGGCACTGATGCAGATTCAGTTTTATTTCTAGTACTATTCTCTATTTATAATTCAGGAGCTTGTGTCCTATAAATGACGCAGCCTTGGGATCGCTCTGTAGAGACAGTTAATCTGCTTTTATTACGATTTTTTTCAGCTCTATCTTTTTCTGCTCCTACTGTCCTCCCTCTCGGTGCGAAACTTCGAGTTATATCTGACAAAGAGAAGCAAAGCTTGGAGAAGATGGATGTGCATAAAACATGTTTTGAAAAAGCTAAGTAAAGGTTGTCACTAAGTGATAAATGTTGTAGCAAACTGGTTTTAGGGTCTGCAAGTCAAAGCAAAGATGCAGCAAAATTGGCTTGAAATAGGAATCACATGATTTTTAGTTTCATCATCTATGACAGGTTGGTCAGAATCGCAAAAGAGAAACATAATTTCCATTATCAGTTAGTCCACCAATGCTGCCAGGTCATTTTGACTACAACATTTTTTGATGTGGGTACTGCTAGAGAGGGAAGAAGTTAGTTTTGATTCCACTATAAACAGTCATGAGGAAAAAAAAAACAAAACTTGTACCTTTGACTTCTGAAGAAGCTCATTTTTATGCATCTGAAAATGTGGATTTTCAATTTCAAAGTAGACAGCACAGTAAATAATGTGGATGAAAAATAAATCATGAGTCTCCCAAAGGGCTTATCTAAACAGAATTTTAAACAATCTGCTCCACTATCAGGAGGATAATCTACAAACATGCCTCAGTCAAGAGGAGGCCACGAGATGCTAGAATAAATCTCTGAAACCCCAAAATGTCACTGCAGCACCTACAGCAGCCTCTTGGTACTGCAGACATGACATTTCATGCTTGTACAAGCAGAAAAAGTCTGCACAAGTTTAACTTTTGTCGAAGGTGTGCAAAAAGGAAACCTTTGCTCTGTGAGAAAAACGTAAAAACAAAGTACAATTTGCTAGATTTAAAGCAAGCTCACGTGTTTTTCACATAACGGTCTAAAACTGGATCGTTAAGATCACTGAACAGGAGGCGAGTTTTGGTGTGAACCTACTAAAGCAATGGAGGAAAGTAACTTCATTCCAACTGTGAATCATGGAGGTGGAGGTGTCTGTGTCTGAGGAGCCTTTGCTTTTCAAGGACCTGATGTAAGCACATATTTAAAAGGAAGCTAATTTCTTTGACAAGTCTGTTCATTTCAGGGAATAACCAGACATAAAATTCTCACTGGTGCGTCTGTAAATGACTGATGTTTGTCAACCTCTTGAAATGATTTAGATGACCTCTCTTTTGTCTTTCCTTGTGCAACATTTTTACACCTTTCTCCATCTCCCTCAGGATGCAGCTGTGGGGGTTGAACACCTACCTGTACGGCCCCAAAGACGATCTGAAGCACAGACTGCTGTGGAGGGAAGTCTATTCTCCCGAAGAGGAAGGTTTGTACATTCACTCTATCCTTCCACGATGGGATAACTTCTTCACATTTTATTACCTTTAAGACTAATCACACGTAGTTCCTTCTCTACCAATTTAGCATACAGTTCTCACCCCAACCATCATTCATACCTATGACTTGTTCCTCTTCCTCTCACAGCTCAGTTGCGTACTCTTATAGTGGAAGCTCAGTCCCGGGGTCTGAGGTTTGTTTACGCTCTCTCCCCTGGTCAGGACATCGTCTTCTCTTCTTCCTGCGACTTGACGCTGCTCAAACGGAAGCTGAAACAGGCACGTTACTCTCTCTAACATATATCAGGAGCACACCTGCGTGTGTTGCGTCCCGCTTCCTGATCCTCCTTTGTTTCTCTCTGGCAGGTGTCAGACCTGGGGTGCCAGGCGTTCGCCATCCTCTTTGACGACATCGATCACTCCATGTGCCAGGCCGACAGCGAGGCCTTCACTTCATTTGCCCACGCTCAGGTCACAGTCACTAACGAGATTTACCGCTTCTTGGGGGAGCCGCCTGTCTTCCTTTTCTGCCCGACAGGTAAGACCGAAGTCTGCATAAAACTCTGCCATGCAGGTTTTGTTGAATGAAACATTATTTCCTCTTTCTTTTATGCTTAGAGTATTGCGGTTCTCTCTGCTCTCCAAGTGTGTCAAAATCTCCCTACCTGCAAACAGTCGGAGAGGACCTACTACCAAACATAACAGTGATATGGACAGGTAAGATAAAAATCAATGAAAACGCTCTTAAAAGTTGCATAATCTGTCTTCCTTCTAGAATTTAGAAATACACCTGACGTGTTTTTTGTTCGAAATGCATCTTGCCTAATAGATGTGCTAATAAAAGCACATCTCGGCACGCACGCATGCAAATTAGATTTTGCACAAACCCACTCAGCCTCCTCCACACACCATGGAACCATTTAGGTGCACATGGAAGTACAATAGGAGTGCAGGATCCATCGCCCACTCGCTTCTAGATCACTTCTCCAGTTTTGGTGTTCCTCTCTGGGTTTCAGCACCAGGAGCTAAAAAAGATTCCTGACATATCACATTGTTATTGTGTCATTGCTATTATTTATGCTCAAGAAAACATCTGACTTGCTTTGTTTACTGAGCCCACAGGCATCTTGCTGACAAAACTGCTACGTATCCAGGCGTGTGTCTTCTAAGTGACGTTTGTTTGGATTGTTCAATCGTTGCCAAAGGCACGAGGAAGTTATGTCATGCAGCTTCAAGGATTAAGGAGTTTCATTTCTGACCGTTAAACAGATCTAGCATTGTTTACCGTGATATCGTTCATCACAATCTGTAAACTCTCTTGATTTTAAACACTTGGAAATTAGCGGAGGCTGTGAAATACAGTTCTAGTGAGTTGTTGTGGAAGAGAAAAGCTTCCCGGAGGATTTTCCGCTAAAAGACACCCAGCTGACCCGTCTGCATAAAATATGCATCAGAGCTGCTGAAGAAAATAAGCAAAGTTGCTGTTTTGCGAACAAGCAATTATCTCCTGCTTCCCTTGAGGAAACGGCTTTCTCCCACAACAGATTTATTTAAAAAAAAAAACATTTTTGGCATTTCAGTATCCTAAAACAAGCACTTTATGTTTACACAAAGAATAACCTAATTTAGGTTATTTTTCTGACCCAGTCCAGAGTCAGTTATGGACTGATGCCACCCTGCGTTGGTTATGGGTTTGACTCAGCATATTGGGTTACAGCGGAGTCCAGATGTCCAATTTATTGCCCGATCAGATGAAACCGTCTGCTCCGGAGGAAAGATGAGGCACTTTGTCTAGTCAGAGATCAGTTGAAGAGAGATATTTTTAACCAGCTTGTATTTTATTTTAGTCCCTCAAGTAGTTCAGACAGTTTAAGGAAATTAGTGTTCTGGAAAGAGCCACGAAGCTGTGTGTCAGCAAATAATAGGAGATATAACATTTATTAATGAGCCTTTCAAAGATGTGTGCATAGCAACAGAAATTACTAAAGTAAGTCATTCTCCTCCAGGGTGGTGATGAAAAATCCCCTTAGCCTATATATGGTCAAATAAATTATGTTTTTGTTTAAATTAAATATTTCCACAATTGGATCCGAGTAACAAAATTCTTCTTCAGTCAAAGAAGTCAAATTCTTCTTTGACTGAAGAATCGCCATACTTTTTATGGAGTACCTGCAACAAACTGCTTCATGCTATGCAAATACTCTGTCACAGTATTCAGAATGAGGGTTTGAGTACATTTATTACAGATGATTTTATTTTTATGCACATTTTATGTGTGAATAAAATGTCACATATCTCAGTCGACTTGACTGATATTTTAGACAAAGTGTGAGTGTTGAGCACTAAAAGCACAACTTGCACCAGGTACTTTGCAGCTAAGATGCTAGATGTTTTAAGTAAATAAGCTTTCCCCCTAAATTTACTAAAGCTACTGATGCAATGCACTTACATTAACAATATTATAAAGCATACATTTCCTATATTACCATTTTAATTCAACACCTGGTAGTTTTGCACGTAACCCAGCAAACTGAGTTAATTTTTGACTGAACATTTAGTAAATAGATCAACTTCTGTACCAACATCACTGACTTCTGTTGCGTCTGTAAGTAAACCGGCTGAGTTTTTTTTTTTGTGTGCAGATGTTTTTTATCTGTTTACCTAAAAATCCAAAATTTAAAATGGACTCTCCTAACATTAATTTAGAGAAAGAAGTGAATCGAATGTGACCAGTTTTATTCCTCAGATGTTTTCATCCATCTCTGTGTCCCACAGGCAGCAAAGTTATCTCCAGGAAACTGTCCTTAGACTGCCTTGCCGAGTTGGAGTGTGTCCTCCAGAGGCCCCCGCTGATCTGGGACAACCTGCACGCCAACGACTATGATACCCGACGTCTCTTCCTGGGGCCTTTCAAGGGTCGCGACCCTCAGCTAAAAAAACACCTGAGGGGTCTGCTGCTCAATCCCAACTGCGAATTCGAAGCCAATTACATCCCGCTGCATACTCTGGGAAGCTGGTTCAGAGCTGAAAAAGATTACGTGAAAGGTGAGGGTAGATTTCATTTTGTTTATGTCAACATTAGCTCTGCCAGATTGCATTGATAAAACAATCACTGCTTTTACTTCTTGTGGAAATGTCTAATCATCTAATATTCTATTATTCCTTGGGTCACTTTGACCAACAGGCACAAATAAAGCCCCGTCCACATGGACATGAGTTTAGGTGCAACTGCAAAAGATTTTTGCCGTTTATCCACATGCATTCTGCATCCTGAGAAACCAGAAATGATTATTTATGAAACCAAATTGCAGAATGGATACATTTTATAATGGCGGTTTCATGTTTCAGTGTGACCACGCAAGCCAAGTCTTTTTTTTTAAACAATGACATTGTAGTGCTCTCTCTCTCTCTCTCTCTCTCTCTCTCTCTCTCTCTCTCTCTCTCTCTCCATCTATATTTGAGTTTTTATCCTCTTGCATGACTGCATGAAATGTTAAAAACGAATATAAGAGATATGAGATGGTTGTAAGTCTGTTTAGCGCAATTTATTATTCAGAATCCTATTGCAACTGTAAAGTTTTATTACCCAATTTAAATTAAAAAAAAAAAAAAAAAAAAAAAAAAAGCCAGGAATGAAGAGAGGGAACAGGAGGAGTCGTAAAAAACCAAGGCAGCTGAGAAGCACTGAGGCGTGTGAAGTTCTGCTCTCTGTGGGCTGTGTGGAGGCGGTGCAGGGTGATAATGAGAGAAAACCAGGAGAGAGTCAGGTCCCTTTGTGTGGAGAAAATGAGGTGGATTCTGGTGCAATCTATTCCTTTAAAAGGGATAAAAAAAATTATAAACACCTGGAGTCGTAATACTGAATGAAAAGGAAATTCTAGAGTGAAGGTTTGCTGATAATCTGTGGCTGGACGTTTCAGAGTTTCCAGGCACAATGTGCTCCATAAATGAAGGTGATTATGTTAATCAATGTTAAAGCAAGCTCAAGGTAACTTTGTTCATTCAGTAAATAGCATACATTTGTAACTCAATGTGTTAAAATATGACACTAAAATTATAAACATAAGAATAAAACATTTATGTAGAGATTTAAAAAAAAAACTCTAGTGACGTGTTAATTTAAGAGTAGACAGCTTAATGAAAGCTTCCATTAAGAGTTTAAAATACACAATAACAGGGGACCAATAAGTGGTCCTTGTGGAACGCCATGAGCTACATTACTTTCATCTGATTCCGAATTATTACTGGAAACAGCAGAAAACTGATTATCACAGTTTGATTAAAGTACCTATTAAACACATTTCAAAAACTCATCTGGTTTCAGTAACAGAAATAGAAATGATGACTTTTTGCCCTAATTTTCAGTTCATTTCATAAAAGTCATGTTATGTATTTCAGACGAGGAGTGTGAATACTGTCCAGAGAGAGCTTTAACTGCTGCACTTCATGACTGGATGGAAGAACTTAATCAGCCTCTGCAAGCAGGTAAAGATTATACAAACCAAAGCACCTCTGTAATAAGTCTGATACCAAATAAGTCACATTTTACCAAATCTGAACTCTGAAAGTTCTCACACTGTAGCTTGAACCAACATTTCAGGTTGGCAGAGCACAAGAGCAGACCACCGGGCCTCCGTCTCCTCATCGCGTACCAAAGCTTCTGACAGCTCCGACTGTCCCTCCACCTTCAGAGCCACGCACGCTGTGGCCAAACTCCCCGTCTTCCCACTCAACTCCAGCTCTCCACCCTCATCCCCTCCTATGGGCAAAGCGGAGAGGGAGGGGCGAGAAGGGGACAAAAAGAGGCCACACCAATCAAGTCAGCAACTTCCGGGATCGAGGTCGGGTGCGCCTGCGGGCGGGGGCCGGGCGCAGCGGGCGCCGGGTCGCGGGCTCTGCGGCGGGAAGGGCCTGCTGAGCGAGGCCCAGGTGCGGCTGCTCGTCGGTCTCCATTATCTCCCCCATGAGCACGGCCCTTCGGCGCAGAAGCTGCTGCAGGACCTGACCTGGCTAAAGTCAAACTGCCACCTGGTCAGTGCGAACAGCAAGAAGACGCAGCCTCAGAAGGTCTTCCTTCCTTTCTTTCTTTCGTCGAAAACGATTTCCTACATGGAGGTCATCATGGTTAAATAACTGATGGCTTGTTTCTGTCCTCAGGTTGATGAGTGGCGTGGGCGGGCCTCCAGGTTCCTGTCTCTGTGCGAAGACATAGCCCAGCTCCACTGCAGCGTAGTGGGCGGGGCTAACAGGTCCGTGCTCTATGACCTTTACCCTTATGTGTGGGACCTGAGGAACACAGCTCTGGTGGCAAAAGCCTTCATATGCTGGCTGGGTAAGAACACCTGGGTGGATACGGATACAAGGTCAGAACAGGAGAGAATAGAATAGAATATTCTATCTTACATAAAACTAATAAAATAGAGCAGCAGACATGGTGTGTAGTTATTAACCATCATTCAATCGTTAAGCCTCAAACTACAATCCTTGATGTTTTTTTTTAAATTATTCTTACACCAAATTTACCTCATTCAATAAAAATATGATATATAATATTCTTTATATATAACACCATTGATCATTATGAGTTTATTCAATTTAAAGAAATAAATTACACATATTTGTTAGTAAGTTGTTTCTGATTGAAAAATGAAAGTTTCTCATCTATTATGTTATTGAAGTAATTCATATTTTTGCAGTATAGGTGGAGCTGCTCTCACCGACATGCAGGGCTGATGTGTTAAATCAACAAATAAATGCACAATTAAAATAAACAAACTGAAAGATTTTCATTTTATAGATTTTGTGCCATGTTTACTCTGTATTAATTATGCATTTAACAATTTTTTTTTAATAACTGGATTTTAAACTCCCCTCAAAAACTTCCGGCTCATCCTTGTCCCTCTATGTGAATGTTCACAGTAATTATTTAAAACGCTGTGAAATGTAATCGAGCTGTTACCAGATTACTGTGCCTGTGGTGCTCGTTTGTGCAGCTTGCATTTTACGAGCTGAAACACCTGCCGTACGCCGACGGCATTCTTTCGCTCCACACATTTTGCCGTCATACTTGAGTGACACATTTTCTCTTTGTTTCCCTCAGACGGGCGAGTGCTGAATGACGGCTCAAACCTCGCCTCCTGGAGGAACTGCTTCCACTGTGAGCAGGCAGAAATGTTTCTCTCTCTCTCCCTCTCTAACTGTGCAGCTGGTGCAAGTTAAACAGTCGGCTGTCGTTCTTCCAGAAAGATGCTGACGGATACGTGCAGATCATGGCTCACTAAGAACCAATGCGTCACGTTTGCTTTGAAAGTTCAAGAAATATGCATAATGTTCCCATTTGGGTGGTTTTTCAATATGCCGAGGTGTGAAGATGTTAGCGACGAACCTTTGAGAAGCAACTGATGAAGAAATGTGAAGCACTTAGGACAGGAAAGGATAAGACAGTAAATTCAATTCCAAACCAAACCAAGTAGCGTAAAATAATAAAGTAATTCACAATATGACACTCACTGATGTTAAAACAAGCTGTAAAATCATAATGTTTACTTACGTTTTCCAATGACTGCAGCCCTTACAGATAAACCTTTGTGTAATTTCAGAGCTCCTGACCTGTTCTGGTGAATGAGGAACGTTTTTCTCTTGTGTTTTCCAGGGTGTGGGAAATCCACAGGAGCAGAGCTGCTGGGAGTGGACTCAGAGCCATGGGTGTTCAAAGGGGGGGTGTCTGGGGAGGTGCAGGTAGCTTTATTGATTTTTTTTGTTTTTGTCTACTGCCTTATTCTACCTCTTACTTCTTAGTCATTCAGGATTCAAGTTCATTCCTAAATGCTTCCAACCGTTGTGCGTGTTTGTCGTTGTGTGAACAGATGCTCCTCCCGATAGGCAGCAGCGGTGAACTTTTCTCTCATCCCCCTCCTCTCTTTCCTACCTCTCGTCTCTACAACATCAGGCCCTATCACAGCAAAGACAAGGTAGGAGATGAGTTGTTGTTTCCGCTACTGAGAAAGTAAAACTCAGTTAATGTAATAAATATGTTTTCAAAACTTAACTTCAGTTCTGCTACTTTTAGATGTGTCTCTGGTCCAGAACACCTGCTTGTTTGTTGTTTTTTTTAACTCGGGTGTGTTGCAGCAGAGATGCATCTAAAATTTGCAGGACACTGGCTCTTGATGTCTGGAGTTAAAGACCCCCGATCTCAGTTTTGTGTCAAATTTCTGATCAATGGATTGTTATTTATAGAGTTTACATTTTAATCTATAAACTAGATTTGCAATCAATGTGGTTAGTTTTGGTTTTCTGCAAGTAGCCTTCTGTCTGTTTCTTAAACATCATAGACACTTTAACTTTTAGATGTGCTTCATCAAGGCTTTATCAGTCATTCACCCATTCGTACACAGATGGTGGTGAGCCACCACATAGCAGACCCAGCTGCCCTAAGGCAGTCTGATAGGAGCGAGGCCCCCATATAACCTGTGCCATCAGAGGCTCTGACCACCGTTAATAGGAAAGGCGGGTAAAAATGTTTTGCCCAAAATTATTCGCAACCTTCTACAAGGTTCTGCTTTGTTGGAAATACGCAAAGAGAAGCATCTGCATACTAGACTTGCATACCCAGGAGCAGCTCTTTCAGTGCTCTTTGAAGTATTAACCAGGTTGCAAAGGGAAGCATTGTGATTATATTTTGAGCGACGTGTGCTCGTAGGTGGAGCTGTACCGGATGGTCCGCCAGCTTCACCTGAGGACTCAGGGCGGACAGGAGTCCACCGTGGCTCATCCAGATGTCATTGGAGACAGGTTTGTCAGCCTGTTATGAATCTTAAAATTTAAGATTTCCCCCCCCCCCCTTTTTTTTTTTTTTTTTTTAGTTTGCTTTCTTTACTTGTTTACATTTGCCAGATGCTTTAGGTACACAGATTCGCTGTGTTGTGTATTCAGATTGTGTTCTGCACATCTCGGTTGTAACTAGCGGTGATGTATATGTGCTGCAGTTGTCTTTTTGCCCACCCCCCTCTGCCCTCTTGACAACAACAAATCATTTTCATCTACAAAACTTTTCTTTGTTTTTTTTTTTTTTTTTTTTTTTGGACCAACAACCATGCCACATTTAAAGCCTCTTAAATGCCTTGAACTGAACTGGTGTGCAGCATAAACAGAATTAATGCATTTTTTTATAAATAATACCTCTTCTCACCTCTTAGATGTCTTGGCCCATGTCTGGCGCTGAGCCCCGAGTACAGCTTCATCCTGGAAGATGAGCTCGGCATTTGTGGCTGCGTGCTGGGCATCCTAGACGTCCGCTTCTTCGCGAAGCGGTGCCAGGCCAGCTGGATTCCTGCCATGAGAGATAAATACCCACCCAAAGGGAGCAGCACACACTCAAACACACAGGTGAATATGTTCAAAACTGGGCAGAGGAGCTACTTGTTTGTTTCATTTTAGCAAACAGGACGCGTAACACGCAGCATCATGCACACGAATGTTTAGTTATTGGTACCTGCTGTTGCACCATCTGGGTCCATCCTGCCAAAGATTAATTACTCACTATGAAGATGCACAAAAACACATTAATTTTTGGCATTTGAGACGCCTCATGTTAGCATGTTCAAGCATAAGCTGGCCATGCTGCTGAGCAGGGCAGAACATTCATCTGTCGTTACGGTAAAGCACTTTCTACTTAGGTATATTTGTTAAAAGTTGTTGCGTAGCACAAAGTTATAACAGCAGAGAACAAACAATCTCTGGCAACGAATCAATCCACGACTCTGGTGAGCAACAGACACAGTCAGACCGAGACAATCTGTGACTGATTTTTTCTTTTTTTTTTTCTGCTTAATGAGTCATGGTGCGTGCCAACAGTTAAACTTTTGGACGACTGCCATTTTTAAAGCTTACTTATGTTTGAAGACGGGACAAGTTTTCTGTCTGCCTAATGATTTATTGTGAGGTGGCAGAAGGAGTTGGAAAGGCTCTTATAACCTGTTTTATTGCATTCCAGTGTAAGTTAGCGGTAACTCCTTCAAAACTGTTTTCACTTCCCCGTGTTTAGGTTCTGTGTGAACAGAAACAGAAAAATCCTACACTGGATGAATTTCAAAATGAAGCGTTTCGTAGATTTGTAGAGCAGAAAGTCATTGATCAAATGAAATTCAACTACAAGGGACAAAAGTTGTTCTTCCACATGCTAACTTCTGTAAAGTGTTTACTGAAGAGGATTACAACCACTGGACTTTCTTTGAAATTTGATTTTAATCTCAGAACTATGACAAGAAAGTCAAACTTCTTTCAGTGGTCCTCATCCTCTTCCACAGATATTTTGACTGTGCTTCATGTTTCCATCATCTAGAATAAAAGATAATCTGTGGTGTGTCTGCTGTCCTCTGCACAGGACTTGGTGAAACTGATGGAGGAGGACCAGGGCGAGTACCCGGACTCGCTCCTCTACCACTTCCCCTCTCAGCTGCGGCTGGACGCGCTGCCCGAGCTGGTGGACGTCAGCGTCAGCCGGACCCTGCTCACCGCCCTGCTCACTGCGCTCAAGGCCAACGGTAAGATGTCAGTCACATCCAGTTCCTCTCCGGTGTTTGGTAAAACGCGGAAATGCAAACCTCTTTAGATGCACTCACTTCTTTTAAAGCTTTAAGTAACTGCGCGTTGCAAAAGCGTTCATGAAAGTCGAACTTATCGACAAATACAGACTTTAATGGATTTAATGAATTGAGCAAAGCAAAGAGTAGCATAATTGTGAACTGTGGTGTGAATTTGTATCCAATCCACCCAAGTCAAGATGCTTTGTAGAGCCACCAACAAATACAGATGCATTTCCTTTGGCATACGTTTCCACCAGCTTTACACATCCAGATGTCAAAATTGCTGCACCGCCTCATTTGATGACTACAGATAAACACGTCACTTTTCATATTTTTCGTGCAATATTAACGTGTGTGTATTCTTTTCCACTGTTTTGTGTCGCGCATCACTTAAAATTCTAGTAAGAATACATTTACATTTTCTATTGCAGCGTTACAGAACACGAAACGGCTTTGTAGGACGTGAATATGTCTCCAGTGTGTGTTACAGATTGCATCCAGTTTTGTTTGACAAACATATTCAGAAGAATGTTTCATTGTGGGTGTTTTTTGTGGGGAGGCTGTCTAAAAGGCAGTTAATTTTAAGTGCCGAGAAAAAGACTGATGGACGTTTCGTGTGTGTGTGTGGGGGGGTGTGTGTGTCCAGGTTCTCAGGGTGTCTTCTGTGAGGTGCAGCCCACAGATCAGCAGAGGCTGGAGTTCTTAACCAAACTGGGCTTCCTGGAGATCCTCAGAGGAGACGCCAGGAGCAGAGAGGGCGTGGTGCTCGGACGGCTGCTCTGAAAGCCACGTCAAAAAAAAAAAAAAAACACTCGCACTCGCCGTCACCTGGTCACACATTTCAGCATCAACATTAATTAGTTCATCAGTTTATCAAAGTGCATGGTTAGGTATAACAAAGGTTATTTTTAGTGACCCCTGATGCTTGTTTTTAACACAAATCTTGCCATAAATGTCACCTTTTATCGATCAGCTTGAAGCGTCACCCTCCTACACATATAGACATTTTGAATGATAACATAAAGAGAAGGTTTCTTACAATTCCGTTATTGTGCTTGTTCAAAAAAACCATTGCTCTCTTACTTTGACTAGGACATGTTTCATGTAAGTAGCAGCCCCGTTCAGGAATATTTTTCAAATGGTCAACGTTTTATTTTAAGTTGTTTGGTTTAAAATCTGCCAACATAAAGAAGACGTTCCACCAGAAAACCGAAAGAAAACCAAAGCAAGAAAAATTGTGGACTTTATTTAATTCAAATAAGGGTTGGAATCTGTAAGATTAGAGAGGAAAATGCCACATGGGCACCCTTACTTTAGCTTAATTAGGTCTGTAGGTAGCTTAGACTTGTTTTTACTTACTGATACCAACTACAGCCTGCCTGTCAAGTAACTATCTCAATTTCCTCTTATCTCAAAACGGTAAACTCAACTGAAGCATGAAAGGGGATTTAGGAGCCTTTTGGATGCCTTCAGATTAATGGAATGCATTGCATGTTGTGAAGGTGTAACAGTAAACATGTCACTAAAAACAACAGACTTACATGCATAACGCACAAAAACGGGTGAAAATGTTATAGAAACTCTAGTTTGATAAAAACCTTAATGAAGAGATCAAACAGGCATGAACCACAAGATGTTTGAGCATTTTATAAACTATGAAACGCGTGTTAGGGTTTGACAAATGCTTTCCATCAGGGAAAGCAGCAAGTGTTTTAAATGGAGGCGTAACTCAAAATGTAAGGAATTTTATTAAAGGTATTTTTATTAGATAAAAAGTAAGTTTATTCTTGGAAATGCAGCACCAAACCAGTAATATCCTTAAAAGATTGAGGTGCAGATATGTTGTGGCATTTCTCGACTCTGTGCAGTTTCAACCTGGATGAGCAGAACTGCTTTCCTCAGTTTCATCGGAAAGAAAGTGAGCACAACGTTTTCCAAAAAAAAAGAGAAACCTGCTTGTTTAAAACCTGCTTAGCACCAACCTGCAGAAACAGAGCTGGTGATAAATTGACTTCCCAGAGCAATTTTTTTTTCTTTTCTTTTGTTTCTTGCTTTTGATCTGATTTGGATAAGCCTATGTCTCTTTTATTTTATTTTTTTTTTTGAAGAAATAGCTTTGGACATTCAAAACTAATTTCAGCCACTTAATTTAGCTAAAATCCACATTAGTTGATCCCACAGACTGAAGCTACAAGGCTGCTCCGCGTAAGAGTGAAGCAGACTTCATGAGTAATATGTCGTTTACTTTTGATAAATTCTAACAAAAAGAAGCCTTGGTGTTTTATCCTTGACTGTTAGCATCCTGGTAGTTCAGTGGGACATTTAGTGTCAGTACATTTAATAAACTATATTTAAACTGTTAATTTGTAAAAGAAGACATTATAGGCGAGTTATAACCCTTTGTACAGGTAAAGGTTATTTGTTCTGGTTTATTTCGATGCTCAGCAAATTGTAGCAGCAGCCACACAGTTCATGTCAATTCCTAAAGGCAGGATTAAAACAGATTTATCCGTTTGATTTTGTGCTCTGCTTTGTAAATGATGGATTTTTTCCCTCATTTTATCATTATTTTTACCTTGGTAGTTGTTTTTTAATATATATATTTATCCCATTGAAATCATCCGACAACCTCAAGTTCTTTACTATTTTTCTAGATAAGACGAATGTTTACATGCATGAAAAACAAAACCTTGTGTTGCTTTTCTACCAAGCAGGGTTACACGTATACAAACACAAAAACATGCAAAGAGAACTGCAACAGCTGGCACTCACCTGCATTAACACACATGAAGATGAAATATTTGGGAATTGCAGTTGTGAAAAATGTAAGAGGAGGAAATTTTAAATGTATGCATGCTGAAACTCATTAGAAAAACAGAAAATAAAAGCTAAAAACATATAGATAGATATGCACACACTAACACATTTTACTCTTGGTTCTCTTAGTTTTTTTTACAAATACCTTCCATTATTATACATCACTTACATGGCTGACTCATGCTTAAACATAGCCACTCAGTGAAAAGTGTGACATTCATTTGAGGCGGATGCAAGAGTGGGCATGTGAATAATTAAAGTGCGACAGCTGTGTCATCCGTCCTTCATTATAAACCCCAACGAGGCAGAAACGCACCGTTCACACCCTGACACACACACACACACACACACACACACAAAGAAGCACAAACGCACTCAGTTCAACTGAAAGTATGTAGAACAATGAATGTTTTTTTTATTTCTATGTGAACATACACAACTACTTGTGCAAGCATTTATATTTCAACTTTTTTTTTTATTTACAATTATGTTCGATCAGTAGACTTGGACACTTTTGTACAATTTTCCTTAAAAGTCTCTCGTGAGGTGCTTTGTAATAATAAATGAACAAAGAAGGCGGTGATTGCATAGACAAAAATAAAGCACCAAAACTGAATTGCATGATGTAAAGCAAAAAAAAAAAGCAAAAAAAAAAAAAGAAATAAAAATAATAGATGGTTGTGTCTGTTGCAAGATTTTTATTGCACCTGTAAGGAGGCGGGGACAGTTCTTTTCTTTACTGTGATAATCATTTCAAAATGTCTGTGTAAAGTTAGGAAAGTGTGTTCTAGAAAACGCAATACGTCGACAGATGTGAAAAAAAAAATGTTGCAGTCAACATGAAGCACTGTGAAAAGAGAAGAAAGGAATTAACCACAAGTTGATTTAATGCAATTGTAACAACAATCATGTCTGTATGAGTATTTAAAGTAACGGTTGCCTTTCAACATCAGGCTTAAGCATCATTTCATTAAAACCATTACAAATTTCAAACTGCTACAGGCTGCCTGCATAGAGGTACATTACACATAAACTTTGTGTTTACAATGAATTTTTAGTGGAGTGCTGTGTAGCACATCTATGCAGGGTAAAAAAAAAACATTGAAAAAATATTACTGCTGATTTCAGTTTGGGTTTTTATTGACAATGATATTCAGGATGTTTCATTTTAAAGATGATGATGCAACTCGTTTTCATGTTTATTAAATGATTTTTTTCCTTCTGACTTGTGATGTCTCTTCTTTATCTCAAGATGAGGAAAAATATTACACAGGAAAACCTACAGAGTTAAAAGATAAACAAAACCAGCAGCTAAGCAAAGAATACAGTTTACAAGATACATAATATCTTGTATCCTGTATCCTAAGAGTCCTGTTGTAATATTTCCTAAGTTTCTTGTCAATGTTAAATTTAGATACTTTAAATAATTACCATTCCAGCATCAGTCTCACAACCATGCACATGATCTAAGTTTTTTTGTTTGTGTTTTATAGTTTTTAATCATTCCATGTTTTTAGTAAGTCTCATAGTATGCGTCGCTGATCCCAAATGTGTACTAGAGTTTTTGCATTAGCCCAACAACAACAACCTTACTTATTGTCATTCTGCGTTATGCAAACGCTCAGTCTCCATAGACGAAATTTGACTCGCATAAACAAACTTCAACAGCAGGTCAGTTTTTTTTTTTTTTTTTTTTTTTGAATAATTTAGCTCATTATTTTTTTGAGCACTTTGAGACACTCAATGAATGGATGGTCATTGTAATTTTTACTAAGTGTAGATCAAGAGAATTATAAGCAATACACAAGCTTTATGGAGGTAACAGAACTTTGTTTCACAAAAAGTGTTTCACTTGTTCAAATTTAGATCCCCAAAAAGTTTTTTTAAGTTGTTGACATCTATGAGAAAAAGGACAACTTTGTTAACAGCCCGTCAGCATTCTTCCCATTTCTGAAAGTAAATAAATGAAGAATATCAAAAGTTAACTGATTTCACAAATACTCTTAACCCAGATGGATTATTCCTAAAGAGCTGCTTTGCATACTCCAACCTATGAATGATGAATCCAGACTTTTAAGTCAAGTAAATATGGTTTAAAACATTTGCTGTATTGCCAGCATATGGGCAGTTTTAAAAGCAGCTTTGGAATAAAATTCAGTATAAAAACTCACAGCTAACATCATTTTTAAGATTAAAACTACCTGTGTTTGGTCCAGTTGGTGTAACTTTCCGCTACACATCCGTGCTCTCCCTCTCTTCCGTGTTTCCGGCTTCCCATTGGCTTCTCCAGCGCAGGTTGCGTTCAGGGGCCTTGACTTGACCAATGGGGATGCGGTATGCTGCTAAGGTTCCGGTCAACAGCAACATAAGTGTGGCTATTAGAGTAGCTGCCCAACTGCATGCTGGGAGACCCACCTACGCAGAGGGAAGGAATGAGGCGTATGAATGGCACCTTTAGTAGCTTAAGTCAAATTTTACACAGGTTTAGTTGTCCAAGAAAGAAAGCTGCAAATTCATTAAGAAAGAAAGGCAGAAAGAAACAAAGACCAAATTCTCATTCTTACAGTTCCTAGCAGGTTGCTCAGGGCGATGTCTGAGTACGCAGAGAGAAACGCTGCGAACAAAAAAAGATTAGTTCATACAGAATATTCTCCACACATTCAGTGCACAGCAGCAGCTGGCTGCTCTCTTTCCTGATAGCAGTCAAGGCACCAATTAAGGCCAATTTACATAATGGGAGGTAATTAGCTGCATGTCAAGCTGGTCAGTGTTACTATCTGTGATGTCTGTGATTGCTACAGTTTGCTCTTTTCCTCTCAGATATGAGAGGAAAATGATACACTGATGAATGACATCAAACTTTGGTTTCATAACAGAAAACATACTGTACTTAAATAATGCAAAGGATTAGAAATGCAATTTACAATGTTGGAAAAAAAGAAATGCTCAAAATAAAAAAAGATATATTAAAGGTACTCAGTCTGAGTGGGTTATTATACTTCTAAAAGCAATTTAAATTACTGAAAGTGTACAAAAGTTTTTTTTTTTTTTTTACAATTTTAGTTTGACTTGAACTTCAATAAGCCTCTTAGTTCTATCAATATTTTATTTTCCTCTTGATTTAAGGAATATAAGTTATTTTTGGTTAATTTCATTGCATTTTTAGTGTGATATTAATATTCCTTTATTGTTATAATTATGGTTTTTATCACTGTCTTACTCATATATATAATTTTCCTAATTTCATATTTTATAAGTTTTGCATTATGTTTGAATTGCATAATTTTTAGCATTTAAGTTGCTGTTGATTCATAATTGCCAATGTTGTTTCCTTATTTAATACCCTTTCCTTACTATTATAATATTATTACCTAGTCGAGCTTTTGATTCTTTGTCGTCACTTCAGCTTCTGTAAAGCACTTTGTTACATTTTATTCTACCAAAAGTTCTCCATGAAGACCAAGTTAATTATTAATTGATGCAGTGGCGAACAATTTTTAAAAATAATTTTTAAAAATAAGGCTAGCCCATGTGGTCATATCCAGTAAACAAACGACTTTAGCTCTGATTGTGAATAAGTTAATGTTGGTTTTTATAGTGAGTTGTCAAAAAACAGGATGAATTGACGGATAGCTGCAGCTCTTCTTGAAGTCCGTGCAGTCATGACGTTACGCCTGATTGTGTTACTGTAGATTTTGTAAATGTTTGTCACCGCTAGCGATGGCAAAGAGGTGGGTCCTCCAGCTGAAGGTAAAGAAGAGTCCTCCAACGGCCATGCAGCCCAAAGCACCGTTGAAGCCCGACAGGCCGGAGTAAAGCGAGTCATGACGCACTGCCATGGATAAACCTGCGACACACAAACACACACAGACACACAAGATGTGATCACATAAACCCATGAAAATAGCCAGGTACACACTCAATCAGGACTTCTTGAAATAGCAGTACCATTCTTGTCCATGTGGTGGGGCTAGACACATACTTTTGTGCTTCCACCCCTTTGTGCAACCCTTAATTTGCATGTAACCTAATAGGGAAATTTTTCCATTTGTGCGTCAACACACCTAAAATGGGGACCAATGTTATAAGTGCTAAAATCCTCAGAACACGTCGTTAAACTAATTAGCCTCGCTTTGCTGTGATGAGAAAACCTGGATGTGATGAATCACTTGGAAAACTGCTGCTAATTAGACAGGCCATCTGTATTCAGCTTTTAATCATGTAAAGGGGGTGACTTTAAGCGAAAGTCATATTAAAATATTGGATTTTTATTTCACTTTAGTCATGCTTGCATCACCCAGTCTGTTGGGGGCTGCTGCAGGCTTCTGGTGATGCAGGTAAACCGTACCTCTGACTCATACCCACAGCAGACAAACTATAAACTGATTACACAGGGGTCATTCCGGCCCAAGTAGATCTCAGCTCAGCCAGATGCTCTGACATTTTGTCCCATGGCCTCCAGCATCAGCAGCTGCAGTGTGACTCTCTCACCCACACGCAGAGGGAGATAATAAAATCACACTGTGGCGAGGAAGAATAGGGCGGCGGAGTTCAGCAGCACAGGTTAATATGTTTCACCTTTAGATTAGCCACCATGCTGATCAAATCTGGAACGATGAACTGAACAATCAGACAGGTAGGCATAATTTGATTAACTTACAAGGCAGGCAAAAACTTCAAAAATAGAGCAGCAGCATTAAAAATGATCCACTCAAGCGGTTCCACTTTGAGTTTCTCAACAAGAGGCCTAGAATCCAACGGGTTTCCTAGGACTGCACTCTTCTAGACGTTTCTCAAAATCTGCTGTAGCCACGCCCCCAAATTTTACTTGTTTTTATTTTTTTTAGTTTCTCATGTTCCTCTTTCTTACTGTTGCTGCCAATTGCTTGTTGATACTAGCAAAACTACAGAATTACCACCCCTAACAGTTTTAATAGATTAAATGAAATAACTTCATGTGTTTTATCCTGGCAGCTCAGGCAAAGGTGGGTGTTGTTCTTGTTATTCTGTCTGAATAATTGACACACCTCCTGTAACACTGGTGGGTGTTAATCTTCATAAATCCTACAGGGCAATAGTTAGACCGGAACAAAACATCTATCAAGAGCCATGATAACAACAAACCAAAACTCTGAGCCCTTATTTTGCCAACACTCATAATTGTGAAGATGGTAAAGAAAGTAAAACTTGTCCAAGGCTCACTGCTGGAGAACTGGAGCGAGGAAGATGCTCCTGCGATTAAAAATAAGCCTCCTAAGGCTTTCTACATGTTTACCAGGGTTTCAGAACTGATGATATAAAAGACAACTGTTGTTAAAATAACTATTTACAATACCCAAATTCTGTAGCATACTAATTCTGAACAAACACACAGGAGACCAAATCAAGTGCTAAGATCAGAAAACTCAGCTGACAAATTGGACGGTCTTACCAAAATTGGACAAAAGCAGGTTGAAAAGTGTTGCTTGGTCTCTGGGAATCTTGTGACATTTAGAGGATATGATCAAATTTAGCTTCAGCAGCACCAAAGCAAGTTTCCATCAGGCCTTTTCTCAACATTTCAGTTTGTTGGAGGCGGTATAACAGTCCCATAGAGGTTTTCTTGGCACACTTTGATTACTGATTGGTCGATACTTTGCTAATGCAAAATATACTTTGCATTAGCAAATACTTTATGGTGGCAATGTATTACCTAAATATTGCTGTTGACCGTATTGTTTCCCTTTATGACCATGTTTATCACCCATCTTCTGATAGCTCCATCCAGCAGCACAATGCACAATGCTGTGAAGCACAAATTCTTTAATAGATTACCTTTGGTACCTTTCACATCACTGATTATGCAGACAACAAATCTGCTGCAACTGTGCAACTCTATCATGTCAACATGGATAAAATCTCAGAGGAATGTTTCTGACGAGTTGTTGAATCTATTTCACAAAGAATTAAGGCAATAGTGAAGGCAAAGCTGTATAAAACCCAGCATTAACAATAGGTGCCTAAATAAGTGGTCAAACAGTGTATATGAGAGTACATAGAAAAACATGAATCTGAATCTTTCATCCTCTCACTGCCTAATCAGCACTGGTCCATTAATCACATTATAGGACAAATTGCATTTTGAACAAATGTGGGCTGCAAAGTAATAAAGCGAATAAAACAGCCACATCCTGAGGGGTTATACACGCCAGTACCAACTTTCCTGGCGATCCATCACAGTGTTGTTAGCAACAAACAGGAATCTCATCACGGCACCTTGGAAATGTCAACCAAACGCTGCAGTCATTAAGATTTATCAAGTGAGGACGATGAATGTGAGAAATGCCACTAGCAGCCTCTCCAATTATTACTGATATATTTCAGCTGAACAGAAGAGCAGTGGCTCGTCTACAAATTAAACTCCAGCTGATTCAGATCGTCCTGGCAAGTAAGTTTCTAGATCAAAATGAAGCGCTTCAACAAAGCGAATTTAAACAAACGCAGATTTAAAACGATACGTTTTTAGCTGGATTTTAAAGGAGTCTGCTTATCTGCTTTCTTTAAGTTTTAGTTTTGTATTGGGGCAATCAGCAGGTCTGATTATAGGGATGTATGGATGTAAAAGTTCTGAGGTGTAAGTTGGTGTTGATTGGTTTTATGTTGGCTCTCCAAAACAAAACCAATATCTTGTACCATGCAATGGACACAATCTGTCTACCGAGAAGGTGGTCACTTAAAGATGCTGGCTGTTGTGTTGTTGTTGTTTTTTTTTAGTTAATGAAAAACACTAAATTCTGGCTCCATGCTTCTCACGTCTCCAGCTGCTGCTTGCTGACCAGGGTGCCTGCAGCAGGAACTGCATTTTGAACCTCCTGAGTAACCACAAGATCATAAATAATTCAAACTGTCAGACTATCTAAAGGAAGGACCATTTAATACCCCAACTACTATGCTTCCTACTTTGGTAGCTTTCTCTCTTTCTTAATTATATACTCATTGGTGTTCCCAGTTGTAAATCTCGTGTGATGAAAAAGCCTTTTAAAAGCCATTACAACTCTGAAATGCTCGGCCAGGCATGCTGAGCACAGATAAGGGAGGAAAAAAAATATTCTGGACTACTTCACATCCTTCCTGTGTGCAAGGAAGCTGCAGGATTTTTCAGAGTAATATGGAGTTTGGTAGCTGCCCTGTTATAGAAAACAACCTTCAGCCAGCACTGTGATCGATTTACTCTTTACACTGTAATAGGAGCTGCAGTTCAGCAGTCATGTTCAGAAGCAGACGGACCACGCCCCGGTGCTGCCTCCTCGTGATGTCTGCTGGTCCACTCTGCCATGATGAGCTCTCCTACAGCTGTTTGCTCATTTCTTCACATCCACAGACGCCTCTGCACTCCGCTCTTAATCCTCTTCATTTGCTTCCATTCACTGTTTGACCCTTTCAATTCTTGCTCTGTTTTTTATGCTCCTTACCAACAAAATGGTAATATGGGAAGAGAGCAGCAAAGGATGCTGTAATTTTCACAGTTTGGACTGTTATTGGGTGTGTGTGTGCGTGTGTGTGCGTGTATGTGTGCGTGTTGTATTTTCTAACAGGATGAGTCAGACTGCTTCTATCGTATCAAATGCTAACGTCTACTCTGTTTTGGTTTTTTTTTACCTTCACTCCACCTGCCTCCATCCACTGACTAGAGGACAGTGAGACAGGCACAAAATAAACTAAAATAAATCACAGATGTACATATCACTGTTATCCAGGGCTGCTGAGAGGAAACTTTCTGTTGACCCTTCTTGTTTATTCAATTGATGAATCAACATCTGCAGTTTGTATCGCATTTCTGGAAAGTAAATATTTGTATGTTCATCTCGGTTATTTCGGTTTCCCGGCGCGGAACTGCTTTAAAAAATACTCAAATTTTGCAACAGGGTTAAGGTAGGGCTTTAACAACTGATGCAAAACTTGTTTTGATATTTACCTTTTTTCCACCTTGACATCATTATTCTATGCAGTTGTGTTGACGTTTAAACTGTTAAGCTGTTTGTGGCGGGGAAAGAATGTGGGAACGTGGAACAGTATAGGATTAAATGAATAAATAGATTTCACAAGGCCCATCATGACCCTTATGTTAGAAGATGTTTGTTTTGTCCACAGGTGAAAAAAAGTAACTTGAATTTGAAGGTGGACTTTGTGCTAGCTTGCCAGCAAATTAATATCATTCTAATATTGTATATTTCCTCCATTAATTACCAATGCAGCCACCAAACATCCACATCTAGAAATGGAGAAAAATCTGAATCCGAATTCCAGCTCTCATCGTTTCTCTTCTTTCAGATTCTGATCCCAACACAACACATTTGGTTACTTGTTTTCCTACGAAGTGGTCGTAGCAGGTGATGTGCAGGCGTTGGCCTACATTCGGCCCCTGCTCCTCTCCTCTGGAAACCCCTCGTGGGAACAGCATACGCCACCGTGTTTGAGTGGCAGCTCTAAATATGGCCTCGAACTCTGTCCCTGCTGAGTTTAATGCTCCTCTCTTTCCTTTGAGCTCAGACGTACTAACACAGTTTGTTCCTCTCTTGTTTTTACACAGAACCTTTATTAGAAAAGTGCTATTATAGAGAGTTGCCTAATTGGCTCCCAGGTGTCATTATCAAGAGAATTGTGGTTATTATTGTCTTTGTACACCTACCTAGCTTTAATGACAACCACCGACTTTGAAGTCAAATGATTGCGATATATACAATGTGATAAAGTATTTGGCTTCTTAAAGATTTTTTTTTTTTTCAGTTTTTGGACTTTTGTTGAGCTTAATTCCACAAAATATTTTTCAATTTGATGTGTGATGACTTTGAATTTGTATCCAGACCAACCTTTATGGAAAAAGTAACTACACACGCAACATGAAAAACAGCAGCACGTCATACAGCATACGCATAATTTGTAAACGTAACAGGTGAAGATATTTCATTAACTCTTCATTCCTTCATATTTGGCTGCACATCAAATGTGGTTTCCCTAAAGGAAATCACAGCCAGGCATTCACCAAGCATTTGGTGGAAATTTGAAGATAATTAAATCAACAGCAGACTAATGTCAGTGACAAGGAGACTAGGACGACAGGAAGGTACACCTTTATGGAAACCAAAAAGGAAAAGGAAAAAAGCTGCAAATAAAATAATAAAAAAAAGATGTAAAACAGAGAAAATACCTTGAAGTGCCAAAGAAGTGAGATGTAAAGCACAGAAAAACACATTTTCGGCTCAGTTCAAGTGTTGTGTATTCATCTTCTGCATTCTCAAGCGTCGCTGTCTTTTTTTTCCGACTGATCTCTCCCTGCCTGCGGTTTATTCACCATCTTTTTGTTCCAATATTCAAAACCCTCTGACCTGTAATTAAACTGCCTGTGACATTCGAGTTTCTGCCTGCCGACGGTGAAATCTTTCTGTTCCTTTCATGTGAACTGTCAAGTAGCAGAATTGGGTTTAAATGTGACATCGCAGAGCAATATCACACTACGAACTCTCCCACACTTTTCAATATGTAGGTGAGGAAAAGATGAAAGAAAAAGGACGAGCTACATCTAAATGCAAAGAGAAAAGAGTTGATTTTTTTTAAAAGCATCGTCCTTTAGAAATTTTTGCAAAACAAAATCATCTTAATTAGGCAATCAGCAGAGAACATAAACAGTTTATGACTTATTAAGTCAAGTACTGATTGAAAAATGAGTCATAGGTAGGAGTCAAACTCAATTATTAGAAAGTAGCATATTTACATAAGAAAGGACTTTGCTTTCTAACATTGACTTAGATGTTAAAAAGCAAATCAGTGGAAATAATTCATAGACAAAGTAAAAATAGCTCATGCACTTCTCAAATTAAAACAAGCAGGTTCCAGAGGACACAGTGACAAAATAAGAAGATGCTATTTTTGGACAAATTAAGTTTGTTATGCAAGTGTCAGAGCTGTGTTGGTGTTTGGAGCAGTTTGTTTACCTAAAATGTTCCTGGACGAAATCATTTCTGAGTCAGAAACTATCAGAAATTTGAAATGATGAGTGTCATTTGTCAATTAAAAGCAGATTTTGAAAACAACAAGATTCACGCAAGCATTAGACAAACTGTTTGTATTGGTCTGATTTAATATCCTAAAAATAAAATTTATGTTTTCATAAGCATAAGCTGCTTAGGTGGAAAACCGTAGCAGAAATAAATGTTTTATCTATGTGTGTTTCACTCAGGGTTAAAGTTCCTGAAATAAATGGGCTTTTTAATAATATTCAGATTTATTGAATGGGTTTGTATATATTTGTCAGAATGTAATTTTAACCAGGTTCCAAATAGAGAATTGGAAACAGGAGGTGAAATAAAGATTCTTAAACAATAGAACAATCTTAATGTGGCATGAAAGGATAAGGACAAAGAATCAGCAGAAAAGTAATAGACAAATAACATAAAAAACAAACAAATACAATCATAGACATGAATATAGAGAAAGAAGATTTTATTTTCACATTGCAAATTACTGTGAGAGGTTCAGCCAGGGAAGGCTGAACCTCTCACACATGCATTAATCTTTTGCAGTCCTAAAACACAATGTGCTCTCTCCAGAAATCTCCAAAAGTCTCCAATAAGACTAGAAAAAAAGAGTCAAAGATCTGCGAAAAGCCACAAGACGAGTTCTGAAAACTCACTAAAAAGTTGACAAGAAATGGACACAACAGGTGTTGGTTTTGATGTCATTTCTTTTGCAGTTCAAAATTTTCCTGAGCAGACGTGAGTAAAAGGTGATAAGACGCATTTCTGATTAGATCTTTACTTTTAAACAACTTTAACTTCAATTTTTGTCCATCAATATATGCTGTGAACGACCAGAGTTCTTTAATCCTCCTCTAAAGACATGAACACTAATGGGGGGAAAATGAAACCAGACTTCAAATCTGTGAGAAAGTCAGAAATAATGAAGAAGCATTAAAGAAATAATGTGCAACAGGAGAGAGACCTTTAGAGGCATTAAACCGCCATGCTCCGGCAGACTGCTCCGTCTACTTTCTGATGCCCACACAGCCTCATTAGGGTCATATATCCTTAATGCTTATTACAGAAATCTGTGTTTGCATACTAACCACTGTTAGAAGTCTAATGTCCCCAGGTTTTCTGTTTGCATATTTGTGCACCAGCTCACTCCCACTCTTTTCTTTTTTTTTTTTTTGCAGAATGACTCACAGCTTGTCAAAGTATTTTAGTACTCAGTGCTAAAGTTTTAGTGGCCAGTGGCGACATGGCTTGAATTACATCATTTATCATTTCTTATATGAATATTTAAATTAAGCGCATAAAAGCGCAGACATTTGTAAATGCATATAGTACAGATGCAGGCCCAGAGTATAAGTGCCAACAAAGACTTTTCCTGCCTCTTGTATCACATCAGCTTTAATTATATATCTGCACTGAGAATGCGTGTAGTTGCTAAAAGGTTTCATAAGTCTGAGATAACTTTAATCTTATTAAACTATTCTACAGTTGAAAGGGTGCCTTGCAGAAAGCTGATCCTGCAATCTGTTTAAGGTCCTGACTAATCAATAAAAAAATGACTGCAGGAGATTTTTTATTATCAAATATGGAAATTTTAGCTTTTTTGGCTTGATTTGTACGAGGCGATTTCTGCTGTGCTCATGTTTCATGTAAAAAAAAAAAGAAATGTTTTAGCAATGCACCACATAGTTAATGTGAGCTAGTTATTCAGCTACATAGCATTTTTTTATTTTAAGCCTTCATCAGGACGCAAATACTTGGTTTGCACCTCACAAGAATATTTAACACAATTCCCACTAGTATTATAAAATAAGAATTATGAGCTTTTGTTTAAAAAAAAAACAAAACAAACAAACAAAAAAAACTAGAACTTCTGCAGCTTGATATAGGAGTAAATGTAAGCAAATAAGTGCAGAATAAAAAGTTTTGAGCTGTGGTCATTACTAACCGTGTTAAAATGTTTAGCATTGTCTGTTTGCATTTTTTATGTCCCAATCAGAAACGCATAAAGTCACTGTGTGATGCATGTTACCCAAATTACACTTTGTGTTGATATAGAAGACAAAATATGAACAAGTACAAGAACCATTAGTACATTTTCAGGCAACTATAGAGGAACAAACAGATCAGTTTCAGTCAGAAATAAAGGTAATTTATAAAAAGCACAGGTGGCAAATAAAAGAAAGCAATAAGTAAAATATTTCAGATTGGATCTAAAGCAAACAACAATGAAATTGCTTTCACTTTGCAAATGCACTTAAGAAAATGGCAACTGGACATAAATGGGTTCTCTGAAACAATCAATGTAAAACAAAAACCAAGAGGCATCCCAACAGAACCAGAAGATAAAATTTCTCGAGAGCAGCTCAGCTTTTACCATCAGACAGTCACGATCAGAAAACTCTGGATACGTGCAGCTACTTACGAGACTGTAGATCACTAGCTCTAAAAATAATATGATGAACACCACTGAGGAAGAACTGACCTTTCCTTGATAATTGTGTGTTTCGTGATCACAGACCATAACTTGCCATTATTTAAAAATGTGGACTGGGTGACACTGCTGCGTCTTTTTCTGTCTTTAATTAAAACTCTGTCTGTTCAAACAGAAGCTAAAAACAAAGAAGCCACAGAACCACAGTAGCTTGCTGTCATGTCACAAATGTGACCCAGTGTTAGCCTGATTCTTGTGCTCCAAGTCAACGTCATGAAATCACCTTGTTTTAATTTTAGGAACATATCGGATGTCAAAAATAAACTCAGCCTATTTTTAAAACAAGCCTCAAGGAGCAAAGAGAAGAAGAATCATAAAAAGAAATGGGATGAAGAATCTGGTCAGTTTCAGCTACATACACCAACTACAACATTTCAAATTAATATCCCAATTAAAGCTATGTCCAATTTGGGAGTGACTTATAGAGCTAAAGGACCTTACACTTTAATTATATTCAGAACGTAAGCTTTTGACTGAATCTAACATAACTAAGTGAATCTAGACCAGGCAGACTAAACAAAAATGTTTATTAACTGCCTTCAGTGTGATATGACTCAACCCCACCAAGTCAACACTGGACAAGAGATCCAAGAGGGAAACCCAGACGTTTCTCTGCTCCGTCATCCTTTCCAACTCATTCAGGGGGACAGAAGGGATAAACAGTTCCTCCAGTAAAATCTGGGTTTGCCCCGATTTTGGTAGCAGCTGCTAGTACACACGAATGGACATCAGACAAATGAGATGACATACGACGAGGATCTGACAGGGAACAAGAGACACAGGTGGGTTTACGTACACAGGGAAGGTAATCAGGGAAAACGAGACACAGCTGGGAACAGATAGGGGCAGGTGAGATGACAGGAACTAAATTAACACACAGAAAAACACAAATCCTCACATGGTTTTCTTTTATTTTACTTTCTCTAAAGTTGATGTCCAGCTCTGGAAAAAATGAAGAGCCCACCGCACTGAATCCCATTGAAAAGCTCCAGGTTTTTCCACCAAGTACTGATTTCTGAACTCTTCCAGAGTTCAAACATTAGTATTGTTGTTTCTAAATGAATATGAACTTGTTTTCTTTGCATTATTTCAGATGTGAAAGCACTGCATCTCTTTTGTTGTTTTGACCATTTCTCATTTTCTGCAAATAAATACTAAATTTTTGCTTGGAATTTCGGAGACACGTTGTCAGTAGTTCATAGAATAAAAGAACAATGTTCGCTTTGCTCAAACATATACCTATAAAAAGTAAAATCTGAGAAACTGATAGCTTTAAGTGGTCTCTTGATGTTTTTCCAGAGCTGTATATGTTTGATGTCTGTGCACTGTGAGCATTATATTGGTTATTCTGGTTTTGATGGGTGACAAAGAAGCAGCAGGACTGACCGGCCAACGTTCCCACTGCTGATCCCAGCACAGCGTGGACGCCCAGCAGCGGGGAGTAGAGAACCACGGCCCCCAGGATGAGGAGAGAGGGTCCGAGGGCCCCGGTAGCGTAGATCTGACCCACACCGAGAGGGATGCCACGGATCACCTGGGCAGGTGTAAAGAGTTTAGGGACGAACTTGGCGAAACGGGAACTCAAACTGGCACTATGAAAACTTTAAAACAGACTTTTATGGAAAAACGTAGCTAAACATGCTGCTGCTCTTTTCTTTTTATAAATCACCTGTACTCCCCTCCACCTCTTCCTGCTTAGACACCTCTAATGATAAACGGTGCCTTCCCAGCAGTCACTCAGCTCCGGAGAGTTGCCATGGCGACGTGAAGGCTGCACCTGCACGTCGCTGATATTTACAAGTCATAAATGGTCTTTGATTACACGGCAGCCTCACTACTGCTTTTACCTCGACGTGTGTATGTGTGCGTGCGTGTGTGTGTGTGTGTGTGTGTGTGTGTGTGTGTACGCATATGCCTGTATGATTTAATACGCTGTCTGAGCAGGCTGAGCGCTTTCCTCGGCAGAGCGACTGAATCTGAGAGCATTAAATATAAATAGGACAGACGTCACCCCCCCACTCCCCCCAAACACATCTAGGGAGAGAACTGGAGGAGAGCTGGAAGATGGCTGGAATAAAACGAATGGAAGAGAGGAACAGAAGAGAGAAAAATGAGAAATATTGCTCTTTTTTTTCCACTAGAGCCATAAATGAAATCTATGACTTCAACCATCTTTGTGAATGAACAGCATAAATCAAGCTACTTTATGAGGAAAGAGGGAAAAAAATATTTTTAACAAATGGATGAAGATGTGGATAAACGAAATGAGAGAGAGTAAAAGTGGCAAAAGAGAACAGAATCAAAGAGATGAGAGGAAGATTTTTAGTGTTTAACAAGAAATAAACAGGAAGGAACGTCTTATCGGCCCACAAAGACTTGAAAATGAAACAAATTGAAAATGAGCTCGGAGGAGATAAGGGCTAAATGAATAACGATTCATGGAGAGAAAGAGATAAGAAAATCTGAGATCTTGGAGCTGAAACTTGTAGAAAGTGGTTTAGTGTGGCGCTTGTTATAAACATTGTGTCTAAATTCTGATATTCGGGACACCGAGCTGATTTTTTTCGGCATCAAAGCTCAATGTCAGTTTGGAGATCATCCTTCAGAGACAAACAGTTCATCCTCCCTACCCAAACAAAGCAGCTTTGTACTTAAAGGCTTACTTACAAATCGGCTTAATTATATTCGCAAGGGCAAATTAATACAGAGGAAACTTTTGGTAGAAACTAAAGCTTTTGCAGTTTAAAAAAAAACCCTAGAACAACTTATTGTAAAGGAAAAAATCCATCTGGGAAAATCTAATTCATGTGGAAAATAGATCTTGATTATTGGTCACAAAATAAAGATATTTACTGTTGAAAAGATGGATTGTTTTATCCATTGTTTCTTGAACATCTAATGACTTTGCATTTACATTCTAGTGTTGCTTGAGACATTAAACATTATAGTTTGATAATATCCTTTGTGGATAGAAAGCAGAATAATAGAGGAACAATAGAGGAGGAGGACAATCTCTTCATGTGTTTTATTAGGATTAATGTTATAAAAATGTGGAAAAAGATACACACAGTGTTAACACTCAATACGTTTTAAACTGGGAGAGGAGATACTAAAGTGTTATTGCATAAGCCTGTTTGAATGAATCTAAAGATAAAATTATAATTCTAATGGATTCAACATTTATATTATTTAATGTAAATGTATTACTTCCCATAAATATTGTGGAATGCTGCTGAACTACTAACTTGCATTTCAATTAGACATTTTTAACATTTTGTGTAGTTGCTCTATGTACTTATGCATACAGGTCCTTCTCAAAAAATTAGCATATTGTGATAAAGTTAATTATTTTCCGTAATGTAATGATAAAAATTAAACTGTCGTATATTTTAGATTCATTGCACACCAACTGAAATATTTCAGGTCTTTTATCGTTTTAATATTGATGATTTTGGCATACAGCTCATTAAAACCCAAAATTCCTATCTCAAAAAATTAGCATATCATGAAAAGGTTCTCTGAACGAGCAATTAACCTCATTATCTGAATCAGCGAAGTAACTCTAAACACCTGCAAAAGATTCCTGAGGCTTTTAAAAACTCCCAGCCTGGTTCATTTCTCAAAACTGCAATCATGGGTAAGACTGCCGACCTGACTGCTGTCCAGAAGGCCATCATTGACACTCTCAAGCAAGACGGTAAGACACAGAAAGAAATTTCTGAACGAATCGGCTGTTCCCAGAGTGCTGTATCAAGGCACCTCAGTGGGAAGTCAGTGGGAAGGAAAAAGTGTGGCAGAAAACGCTGCACAACGAGAAGAGGTGACCGGACCCTGAGGAAGATTGTGGAGAAGGGCCGATTCCAGACCTTGGGGGACCTGCGGAAGCAGTGGACTGAGTCTGGAGTAGAAACATCCAGAGCCACCGTGCACAGGCGTGTGCAGGAAATGGGCTACAGGTGCCACATTCCCCAGGTCAAGCCACTTTTGAACCAGAAACAGCGGCAGAAGCGCCTGACCTGGGCTACAGAGAAGCAGCACTGGACTGTTGCTCAGTGGTCCAAAGTACTTTTTTCGGATGAAAGAAAATTTTACATGTCATTCGGAAACCAAGGTACCAGAGTCTGGAGGAAGACTGGAGAGAAGGAAATGCCAAAATGCCAGAAATCCAGTGTCAAGTACCCACAGTCAGTGATGGTCTGGGTTCCATGTCAGCTGCTGGTGTTGGTCCACTGTGTTTTATTAAGGGCAGGGTCAATGCAGCTAGCTATCAGGAGATTTTGGAGCACTTCATGCTTCCATCTGCTGAAAAGCTTTATGGAGATGAAGATTTCATTTTTCAGCACGACCTGGCACCTGCTCACAGTGCCAAAACCACTGGTAAATGGTTTACTGACCACGGTATTACTGTGCTCAATTGGCCTGCCGACTCTCCTGACCTGAACCCCATAGAGAATCTGTGGAATATTGTGAAGAGAAAGTTGAGAGACGCAAGACCCAAAACTCTGGATGAGCTTAATTTCACCATCGAAGCATCCTGGGCCTCCATAACACCTCAGCAGTGCCACAGGCTGATTGCCTCCATGCCACGCCGCATTGAAGCAGTCATTTCTGCAGAAGGATTCCCAACCAAGTATTGAGTGCATAACTTAACATAATTATTTGAAGGTTGAATGGGATCCAACTCTGGCTGCAGAAGCTACTGCATCTGGTTACTGAAGCTTTTTGCTAAATAATTTTCTCTAAATAGTTAAATAACAATGTAACCAATGTTAACTTAACAAATATGAATTATATCCTGTAATACACCACATTGCCGATAGGTGGCAGTAAATTATTTCAAAGTAGTCTAAAACTACAGTGATATGCCGCAGAATATGGGCTAGAATAACCAGAAGAAGAAACGGGGGGGGGTCACGTTTTTGTGGTCATTTTATTGACAAAACTCAGTTTTATTTTCAATATTTTTCAAGAATTAGTTTTCATCGATGGATTTTTTGATTCCTGTGTACCTGGACCTGGAATAACTTTGTTTTTGATATTAAATTTCTTTGTTTTCTTGCTGCGAATCTGCTATAATTGGCTTCATTAGCTATCGATTAGCCACAAGCTAATATTTTGCTGTTATGTATCAAAAGTTATATTGTAATTTTATTTTATAGTTTCAATGTTGAAAGAAAAAAAAAACAATTGGAGATATTTGTTTATGGGTAAGAATGTCTGTTCTCTATATTATGTTTTGTATTTGAATTAGCAATGCTTACGGCTAACTCACAAAGGCTATTCTGCTAATATTGCGCCTTTTTTCTTTGTAATACTGATGAAGTATCTAGTGACAGTGAGTTATTTATTCCACTGTATGGCATTTAAGAATGCTGGAAAAAGATATGTCAATTCAGTGAATATTATGTTGTGATGTTTTGTTGAGCTAAAAGACAAAATTGGTTATCGCAGTTGGAAATTATGTTATCTACATGGAGTGAAAAGATAAACTTTCACTGAAGTGACTTAGAATGGTGTTTCACACTATAGTAAAATACATTTCTGCTATATGCAAGAAGTTTTTATTTTTGTTGAGAGACATTGCGTGAAGAACGGCGAGCCATGATCCAAAAGAGCAGATTGATGTTGTGTCCATTACGATGTCAAAGAAGAACCTTCTTCTGTTCCACTTGATCGGTGGGATTACACACATTAAAACGACCCGGGTAGCTACCATATAACATCAAGATCTGAAAACTGAACTGCAAACAAATGAAAGGAAAAGAAACTTTTGGACTTGACTTAGGACTACTAAAAGAAAACATTGACTATTTTGTTCTGTTTCGTTATTGTCTATATGTGTATTAAATGTGTTTTGTTCAACACATTGTTTCCCTTGCTCTTCCTGAGTTGAACCTAGTTCTGATGCGCTATTTAATTGTAAAGATTCATAGTCACTGATTCCTTTGTCGCAGGTGACTTACCAGACAAGTACAATCTTACAACAAAAGTAGCCTCTTTTGTAGAAGTTAACGCTGTAAAGTGGTATTTTCCATTTGGTCATGTTGGGGATAATCCTTATGTATCCAATTGTTGCTATTGAAACTGACCAAAGTAAAACTTTAGACCTGAAAACTGGGATGTAATCAGACTAAAACTCTAATTTAAACAACATGTTAAATATTACTGTTCATAACTTTGAACCAAGAGCTTCGGTTATGATTGTAGCTCAGAAAAGCAGATCTGCCTGAGTTACTTATCAGTCACTTCTGGAGGCGTCCAGCCGTGTTGTTCCAGTTTAGCTTTATTTGGGTCAGTTTTTGTTGTTTGAGGGATTCTTTTGTTTGGTTTCTCTGTTTTCTCTTTTTGTGTTTCGTGGTTCAGCTTTGACTAAATTCACATAAATCTGTGTTGCAATGGTATTGTTGCATTTTCTGACTCTGCCCATCTTTCCATTCATTCTTCCCTGACACCCACTTTTAGTTGCACATTAATGCATGTTCTTTTTAAGTCTTTTAGTATGCAGCCATCCTAGGTTTTCATTTACCCGATCTTCATCCTTCCTGGCTAAAGTTTATTCTCCAGTAGTTTCCAGATTTGTTTGAAGTTCTCCAGTTGTTGAATTTCTCCTTTTTGAACTTAAACGTAACAGATTCCCTGCAGGGATCTGTAACTGGAAGGTTGTTGAACTGTAAACCAGAGGCTGAATTACGAAGAAAGAAACTTGAGATGAAACGTCACTGCAACACAAACTTAAATTTTAAACTGTTCACAACGACATCACTCAGACAAATTGGAGTTTCTCAGATCTGTCTGTGGTAAACTACCATACCACTTGCAACTTCAAAGCAAAATATCTCATATTAAAAACAATGAATTATGTCAGTTCACTTAAACGCCGCCTCTCTTTTCTTCTTTCTTTCTCTGAGTAAGGCTTCTGGCTCCGGGAAAGCATTCGCCTTAAGACGAAAAGATCAAACAGAATCGAGTTTTGACCTTTTCAGCTGACAGAGGTTCGCATCTTTATTCAAGAAGGCGCATTAACTCAGGATTTCTCTTCCACTGGTTGAGGCTGTTGCAGAGAAATACAAGGAAAAAGGTATTCACTTTCGAGAAATCGTTGAAAAGCTTGAAGATGACAACTCAAATAAACGTGAGTAAAACCTTCTACTTTTAATTCGCAAGCACAAGTGTTCTGTTTGTGATGTATACATAGATATGAATTATAGAAGTATATTATTATGAATACACCCACTGACACTCAAACCACTGTTACTCTACTTTTCAAGAGGTATTTGGCCTTTTTCATTCTGTTCTGCAGCTGGTGATGGAGGGCCAAACAAATCAAGAGGGTCAACAGGTCAACATGCAACCTTTTGCAAAATGGTAGCTTTTTATCTCAAAGTTGGAGCACAAAAACTGTGGTTTTAAATTCAGAGCGTTTCCATGGTGTTAAGCCATGGAAACTGATCTTTTTGACCAAACGGTGTCAAAGCTTTGGTTGTATTTTGTCTCAGTTTATGTTGGCTCTCAGCCAGTCTTTGTTTAGGATACAGAGTTTCAGTGCACATGCTCTGCTGTTGCACATTTACATTGCATAAAACATTTTTTGTTTGTTTGTTGTTTTTCTGCAAACTGATGAACACCTCGCCTTTCAAAAATGAAAAAAGAAAAAATGTAGGATACTACAATCTGTGTATCACTTTAATATTCGTCAGAAAAAATTTGATTGCTCACAAATACCTTTAGTGTCTTCACGACTGTGTGGCGTTGTCGGGTTGTATTTTTATGTTCCCCTTCCTAGAGATTGTCTTTAACAATTTTATGACTTTAAAAACCCGCGCTGGGTGGACACGCAGTCCATAGCGGTTAGTTTTGTCCTCACCTCGACTGCTATCAGCGCTGTGTCATTAGGCTCTACTGCCCCCGGTGGTGTTACTGGGCTGTGAGGAAAATAAGGGTTGTTCGTTCCAGTGCACAGGAGGTAAAGGACGATAATGATGTTGAAGGGAAACACGGCAGCAGGCAAGTCCCAGTGGTCCAGTAACGTTGTGAGCCCACTGAACAGAAAGACGCTGGGAAAATGAAAGCAAATGGAGAAAACTATAAGCTTTTTAAATAAAAAGACATTAAAACACAATATGCTGAAAAACATGCTTTTGATTTTTGGATAAGAACTGAAATCCAACTCAGAAATATGAAATGACTGCCAACTTGTATTCCATAAAGTAAAGAAGAAGAAATCAGTGGGGTGTGTCCTTTGGAATATAAAACATTCTTTACACACAGAAAAGAATGTGTGAAGTCTGTCGGAACGGTTCAGAGAAATATTACCACATCACCTTTATAGTGGCAGCAACTATTTTCTTCAAAGATATTTAACAACTTTTTATCTGAGCAACGCTGAGAGGTGCGATGCTGATGAGAAGCTTTCATACACGCTTCAAGGTCATGAGTATCATATTGATTTTTAGCTTACTGAATCATTCTTCTCTCAGGGTGAACTGATTGTACCAGATAGAAATTCAACGATTTGAAAAAGCATACGTTAGTCTAATTCACAGAGTCAACATTTTACATTCTGTTTCAAACATATACAATCATACTTTTTAAGCCTTTTTAAAACGGCAGATGCCACCATCTGCTTTGTCTTCCACTCTGTGCTTCAGCATATATGAGATTCATACCATGTAGCTGAGCCCAGGCAGACAGGCAGCAGCAGCCACCAGTACCAGTCTCCAGCTGAGCTGAACACTCCCATCAGAAGAGCCACCAACATGCCGTTGAATCCGTGAAGACCTCCTGCCACGTCGCCACTGCACACAAACACAGGAGCTCAAGTGCAACTTGGCTTGTTTCATAATGAAATGTGATCATTTAGGAACCTATTACACATAATTATCGTCAACTGGCAAGATCAAAAGCACTCTTTATGGATTCTCGTAGAGCAAACTTCTCTGTTTTAATGAGCAGCAACTTCAGAGTGAAGGTAAACGTATTCTGCACCTCATTTCTAAACACCTTGGCCTCCAGTTGAGAAGTGTTTGATTTTGAACAAGGACAGGCATTAGCATATTTCACAGTGGGAGGCATACATTGAGGTACAGCTTTCAGATAAGAAGCGTGAACTTAAAACTGCATTCAGACATAATTCAGTGAACTTTACCAAAAATTTGTTGCAAGAAATAATACCACTGATTTCTTGCGACAATTTTCAAATCATCATTTGCCGTTTTTAAGTGAGTTTGGATCTCTGCGGCAGTGTAAACTCCACCTGTCCTGTCCAACGATGACAGCTGTGAGCGTTGAGGCCAGTACTCCCAGAGTTCCCAGCAGGCCCTGCCAGGGGGAAGCCCAGTACAGGGCAGCCAGGATCAGAGCTCCGCTCAGCGGGTTGTTGGCCAGAATCACTCTGGCCACCCCTCTGAGCCCCCACACAGCCAGCTGCAGCACAAACCACTTTTCTGGTCAGGAAACAAAAGATAAATATTCAAACATGTTAAAAAAAAAGGGGGAGGGGGGGCAAACTACTGCTGACAAATTTATTCCTCTGTTGTGTTGTTTTCTTGTTAGTTCAGGATGTTTTGCAAAGTGACTGGAAAAAAGATTGTAATGATGAATATGTTGTTGTGTTAGAGGCAGAGTGCGGGCGTCCTCGCTGTGGGAGCTCTGCTGTGATTAAATCTGCATATTTTACCCGAACCGTAAGCATTTCTAGCCGAGGTTATTCAGGTTTTTGCACACAAGTGTTATCGTTATTCTAAAACTTGGTGAATAATGTTTGTTAAAGCAGCACAAAAGTCCAAATTTGCTTTTTCTTTCCCTACCCTGGATGTACGTATCCAAGTGCTCCACGTCTCCAGTGCACAACATCAGACCATCCAGCACTCGCCGACTGAAGCCGGCCCGACTCCTGCTGGCCTCCTCCACCTCCGTTTTGGTTTCTATCCACATTCTTACAGCTGCAGGGCCTCCCAACTCCAAACAGGAGAAAAATGTTCTCTTGATGCAGAAAACCTTCCCCTTTATGTTCCCCTCTATCCTGTTTTTGTTCTTCTGCTCCGTCTTTCTCCTCTTCCCTCTGCTTCATCGCTTCTCCTCCTCCTCTGCCTCTTCTCTCTCCGCGAAGGGGTGACTTATAAACTGGTGGGTGATGTATTCACTCAGCCTCATGTGCCAGAGTTGAACAAAGTTCAACACTGTAAGCTGTGTGTGTGCGTGCGTGCATGCGTGTGTGTGTGTGTGTGTGTGTGTGTGTGATCACAGAGAGGAGCATTCGTCCCAAAGCCGGTTCCTGCCCTGATGTTACATTTCACAGTCACCCTGTTTGCTCTCTCTTCTGTTTCAGGCCCGCAGAGATAGTTCCTCACCTGCTGTTTGTCCATTTGAGCTACTCATCCACCTTTTATGGCACCATGTTGATGAATGTTTGTCTTCCCTTCATTCGTAAAACCCATTAGCGGCCTTTGCCGCTAACACATCCACGGTTGGCACTAATTTTTTTTTTTGCACCTGCTTCTTTCTAGCTAGCACAAGGCAAAACTGGTGTCAACAAGCATAGTTTTCAGGGTTTCAGAGCATTTTGGTCCATATTGCCGTGAAAGCATCAAGCAGACGCTGCAGGTTTTTCAGCTGCACATCCATGATGCAAATCCACCACATCCCACAGGAGCTGTTTTGGTTTGGGATCTGGTGACTATTGACGAAACTGGACAGTTAATTCTAATCTTGCAGAAATCCGTTTGAGATTATTTGAGTTTTGTGAAGTGGTACATAATCCACTTCATCTAAACTAATTAACAGTTTAGATGTTTGTGTTTCCACCCAAATGGTAAGAAAAGGTTCTCTGACAACGAGCCTTATAGGTGTTTACTTTATCACCTGGGTTCTTATCCAGCCTTGATTGTCACATTAGTTCAAAGTTTATGATTCTTGCTCTGACTGTAGATCTGAGCAGGTTTAGGCGAGTGGCTTTTATCCTGCATCTATCTACTGACTTTTAAAGATCTGCTGAAATAGGAATGTTATTTTGTCTTCTGCAGATCTTTATTCTCATGTTTCTATGGTCTGTAAATCATACGTTTTGGAAAGTGGAGTTTAGTTACTACCCATCCTCTGCTCTGGTAAATCGGACCTTTAGAAACAACAAATTATTTGAATAATGGCTCTCTGACTACCTGATGTGGGCTAAACAAATTCAAAAAGGAAAAAAAAACTGAGAATCAAAATTCCCAATATTTCACATGGCTTACTAATTATTCTTTCAAACTCTGATAACATTTTAAAAAAGGTTTCAGGTGCATAATTCCTTTTAGAAATACTCAGTGATGCTGATCATTGTGTTGACCACAGTTTTCTTTTATAATTATCCTGCTGCAGTAAATGGTACATTTATTTTAGGCCTTTTTGCACGTCTCTACCGGGGGATTAAATAGCTAAAGGACACACTATTTTTATCTGAGATGAACCGATATAAAAAGCCAAAGTGAAGAAAGTAAAGACAATAACAGCATGTCAGGTACAATCCCTCCATCAGAGTCAGGATCTAAAAACCTCGTTTTTTATTGATGGAAACCTTTGTGACATTCCAAAATGCTCTGACAGCTAATCTCTCCTCTGCTTTGCCCCGTTTCGTTTGTGTTTTATTAGCCTCAGTAGATACGCCCTCCTTCCCTCCGGCTGTATATGCACATCTCAAAGCCTGTGGAGCAACAAAAACGAGCGACAGATGGGTACACAAGACAGAGCGAGCTATATTAAGAGAAAGGATGCAGAACTACTCAGACGTGTAAATGTGTTGGTTTTACTGAGGTGATATATAAAGTCATAAGATTTTGTGCATCTATGTCAAACTAGGGGATAGCAGTAATTAATATTTGAGTCAGCTAAAGGCTCTTACTGGTGATTATTGACTGTCTATGTGCAGGACAGAGTTGATCTGCTAAACTCTGGTGCTTTAAAGCAACTGGATCCCACAGAAGAAATTTTAACTCCGAAGAAAAACTTGATTAAACAGTTTGACTCTTTTCTCTTAAAGGAAAAATGTTAAATGGCTCAATTCTGGTGGTACATCACAAACAACGAAAAAGACTACATCTTTTCTATAGAACATTTCTTATGTGCACCATCAGAATTGCAATAACATTAAAACTATTTTAATCCTGCTGGAAGGAAATTGATTTAACGCTGATTATCAGAAGCATTTATGCTTTCAAGAGCCTATAATGTCCGCATGGGGGAGATTTTCTGGGCACAATTTGAGCCTCTACGTACCAATTGAACATAAGTTAAACACTACTGGGTGTTAATGTGAAACAGGGCTTGAATGACTTAATGCTCGGTAGCATTTATTCTTACAAACCTCAACAGATTCCCTTAAAGGACAAAGGGAACCAAATCAACAATGAAACCAATAATGAAACAACTCTAGTGGTTCTCAAAGTTGATGTGACACATCCTTATGACAACTTTTAATTTCCAAAGAAAGTGCATTTAAAGTAATCCTAACATTAAGTTTGATTCTTCAAGGCTAATCTTCAGAAAAACATTTGCATTTTTTTTCTGAACTATCAGTGTTTCCTCTCGCTCTGTCGGATGACAGACTGTGAATGTTTTGGATGAGTGTGTAACATGTGTAATTACAACGTATCAGACAGCTCCAGCAGATTTGCTTATCCCTAGATGCCCCTTCTGAAAACTGTGCAACCGTTGGAAACGCACAGCATGAGTTCGACTGTCTGACAGGCTGCGGCTCTCGAAGGCTGAACTTAATAATCCTGCAGAACTGATGTAAAAATGCCCCTCGCAACTTAGGTGTCAAACAGAAGACAGATTATCAAGCAATATCTTTTTCTCTTATGCCATACACTTTAAAAAGAAATCTAAAGCTCTTACATAAGAACCACAACAGTTCATGTACATGTCTTCTTTTTTTAGCTGTATAATAATGTTGTGATTGTACAAGAGTGTCAGTCGTTCCTCTGAATACTGGAAGGAACTTGAGGCAAGTTTGAGAATAAATAAATAAATAAACATATAACAACGTTGAGATAACGAGCAAAACTAATGCGAGCATGCGTACCAATTTTCAGAAATTCCCCAAAGTCACCGAGACATATAATTACCAAGGTTTTGCTCAAAGAATCCAATTTCTGAAGCTAATGAAGCGTGAGGCCAAGATAACATCACAAACGAGGAGCTGAAATCGCAGCCCATCTGGACGTCTAGATACAATTTTCACACTGTTTATTGCTGCGTGTTCCCAGAGGCCATCGCTGAACAGGCTAACCGTCTCCTAATCTTCCGACATTATCAGGATGTGGAGCCTGCGAGCCACTAAATTTTTGCACAAGCCGAAGACTAAAATCAACTGAGAGGAGTAAGAACAAATACTTGTTTTTTGGGAAAAAAAAAATAAAATATGAGAAAAGAAGAGATGAGACGAGACGAGGAAAACGAGTGCCGATTGCTTCTTGTTTCCATGGCAATTGGCATTTTTCTCATTGTATTTGCACACAATAATACAAACAACCTTTTATTCAGTCTCACTCAAGTTTTTTTTATTTCTACCAGCACTTTTGACAATGCGCCTTAAAGTTTCAATACACTGTTGAAACTGAAAGATACACTGTTTAGAGGCAAAAAGATATAAAATCTAAAAAAATCTAAAAAAAAAACAGAGAAGAAAAAGTTGTTTCCACTTAAACATGTCACAGGGTGTCATGAAGACAGGAAGTAGATGGTTGAGAGACAGACTCTGTCTGTAGTTAACGTTTCTCTCAAGTTTTAAAATGAACTGCCCTTTCTATTTGAATGTCGTCCAATTATAAACTCCCAAACTAAATAACCTTTAAAATGAAAAATAAACAGATACATGTTTTGTCTTTTAGCCATGCTGCATTTTGGAAGTGGATCTTTATATAATTAGAAATCATGTATTTCTTCCATTTAATTGGGGAATATGACACACCTTTCTTGCTTGAAAAAAAGATAAATATTAAGTCTGAAATGTACTTCAATGCTTCATTGAAGGTAAGAACAGATTATTTTTGTATCTTATGCCCAAGAGGTGCCTCACTGAGTTATTAACATAAAGACGGCTAGATTTGAAGATCAACAGGATTGACTTAATCCTCCTTTGAGGGAATAACTAATGTTTTAATTTGCTCTTTTCATACAACAAAAAGCACGTGTTTATTCCTTTGAAGCATGTTCACTCTCTGTTTTTATGGCATGTAAAATAACAGAGGCGTGGCGCTCCGGTACTCGCTGACCCTGTATACAGCCAGGCTGATTATCGTCCAATTTGGGCAATTTTTGATGGCGGTTTAAAAATAGCCCTTCCTCAACATACTACCTTTTTTGGCTTTGGAAGAAAGGAAGACATCCAATATGAACCCAACCAATTAAATTCACGTCATAAAGTGAAAAGGGAACAAACAGCATCGGAGGCGGTGAGTGATCGCTGAGTGCTTGTGACTCAGCGCGTACGACCATGAGCTCCTGATGCACAGCGTGCAGAGCAGCTGAGGGCTGTGCAGATGACTGTCTGGTTTGGCTGAGTTGTCCTTTTTATTTGTGCGCGAAGTCCTGCTGGAGTTGACGAAGACGAGCTTCACAACAAGAACACAAAATGAAAACGTGTCGGTGGCCTGCCTTTTGTATATTATGTGGTTATTTGGTACGTTGGCTGCTCTTTACAACTTTTGCATGGCCTGCAAGCTTCTTTGCATGGAAAAGAATAGCAACATGTCTGTCATAAATGAACACGAATGATAAGTTTGCAGAGAAAGATAGAAGAGAGTGTGGCCTCGTTCGAATCTATGGATTTACATCTTGACCGTGTTGCAGTTTGATCTTCAACATGCAAGCAGAAGAAACAGCCACGTGACATTTCAACTCAAACAGCTTTTTTATGAGCTGACTGAAAGTTAAAGATATATTTTTTTAAAAGTCTGCCTATGGATGTGCTTCATATAGGATGTTTTAAAACTTGCTTAAATTTTTGAAGATGCTACACAAAAGGTATCCGCGGTCTGGAGCTGACGTCAGTTCAATCTGGAGAGACTCAAACGGAGAAAGAAGGCGATTAAAAGAGTTTAATGACAAAATGAACATGAAAATAAACAAAGTCCTTTGGCGTTCAGGCCCCGGCCGGGGACATCGAGCTGGACTTCGATGAGCTCGATGAACATTCCTGATGCCCCGGGGCCTGTACTGGTGGCGGTGGTCGGAGGAAGATGAGGCCTGAGAGCCGGGAGCAGAAGGTGGAGATGGGGTGGAGGTGGGTTGATTGCAGCTGGTGAGCAGAGGAGGCTATGGGTGAAGGTCCTTTTGGAGCCCAAACGATGATTGGCTGGAGCGAGGCTTGGTCCGCCCCGATAGGTCCAGGTTGCAGAGAGGCGGGCGCTGATTGATGAGGCAGGTGCGATTAGAGTCTTCCAGACTGAACTTTTGTCAAGACTCCATTTGTTGTGAATCTACCTTTCCGTGTTTCAGCAAAGATTTTCAGTGAGTTTTAGATCAACATGTAGAACGGTCCTAAACAGTAACTTTGTGAGATGGGAAGAGGAGAAGTCCTTTGTCAGATTGGATTTATGAACTGCAGCAACGTCTTGCTGAAACATCACCAAACAAAGACCCTCAGTCTAGCCCACATGTGTCAAATCAAGTCCCGCGGGCCACATGTGGCCCGCCATGTCACTTTATGTACCCCCCCGCCCCCACAGCATTTTATAGGCCCATGATTGATTTAAAATAGGGTTTGAGCATGAATTGACTACAAACTACATCTCCCACAATGCATTCCGATTGTTACCAGCCAACATTACGGCTTCTCGCCACTAGAGAGCAGCAGAGTCACCTCAAGCTGCTTATTGATTTTCCCAGCGAATAAAACTGAGACATCGACAAGCTAACATCAAAACGTCCAAGAAAAGAAACATCGATTTACAAGTAAGACTGAGAATGAAGATGTGTGTGAGTTGGTGTCAGGGCGGCAGGTCGAGCTAGACTTTTTTTTTGTTATCCTTATCTTGACCGACAACATTAAAAAAATCGGCCATGTACTATTTTTATCCGTGAAATTATAATCATATTAACATCGGCTATTTAGTCGCATTTTATGCGGTTTGGTTAATATTCACCGTGAATCCAGATCCCATCACAGATTAAGCAGATAAATGTATCTACATTTACTCATAGTGACAAAAACCACTGACTGAGGCCCCAATAACTTTTAATAAATTAAATTAAGCAAATTTACTTAAATTAGCATCACTTCACCCGCTGGGGTCTGAACGCACTTCCTCCT
>NW_006800664.1:25692-68845 GCF_000485575.1 Poecilia formosa | reverse complement strand
GTGTAGTGGTTATCATGTTTGCATCACACGCAAAAGGTCTCTGATTCAAAACCAGAAAGAAATGGTTTTTGTAGGTTATGCATCTCTTGGGGGGCGGTGAGACAACAAGAGCCTTCCTCTTTGGTGATGGTTCATTTGCCAATCGACTTCAATGTCGGCTTCTTTGAAATCAAAGATACTTTACTTCAATTACCAATTGGCATTTCTATGGCGTAATGCACATGTCAAACATGCATTACACCATGTTTGACACATGCACCGTGCTCAAACATATCATTATAGGCTGATGATTGACTTAAAATAGGTTTTGAGCACGAATTGACTACAAACTACATTTCAACCAAAGGTTTGTATTCAGAAAGGATTTTTTTAATTAATTGGTTTCAGTTGCCTCTGAGACTTAATCTTTGCGTAAAGTCTATAATGTCTGCCCATGTGACTTGTTTTTATTATCTGTTTGCTTACCTTTAAACACTGATTTAAATATTGTAATTTTTAAACTGAGCATCCATGGAAACTCAAATATAATATTTAAAACTTCAATACATAAAATCAGTTATTTAACAATATGAGGTGTTTAATTTATTTTTAACATTGTATTTTTATACATTTATGCTAGAGGTGCCCAAGTCTAGTTTTCCAGAGCTACCATCTGCAACTTTAGATGCATTCCTTCTCTTATAAGCCTCAGCAGAACTGAATGAGGGAAGTCAACCTTTTGTCTGGGGTGTTTTAGCAAGTGTGCACTCCTGATTTGTACCGTCAATGTGGCCCATTGAGGGGGGCCAATATGCTGAAATGGTCCTCGGTGAAATTGAGTTTGACACCCCTGGTCTAGCCAGTCCCCTGCACAGATTATGTTGAGATAGAGTTTTCCTTTTCACTGTCAAATGCATGCAGAGTGTGTGAGAGGTTTCTGCAAAGTAACTAACTTCAAGAAATCAACTGTCTGCTGTCGTTACAGGAGGAGTTGATGCAACTGGCTGGGATTCCTTAGAAACAAAACCTTTTGCCAATTAACTAAACTCGACTGTGTTGTTTTATGACAATGCTGTCAAGTTGGAATTAATGAAACTACATTTTTATGTGTCTTTCTGATTAGGTGAAGTTGACAAGTTTTAATATCTAAGACTGAGTTGTAAAGTGCTTTGAGTTGGCATTTGTTTTGAAATGATGCTACATAAATAATCTCAATTAGAAATGGTACAATTTTAACATTTACCAAACTGGCACCTTTCAAGCACCTAAAGCAATTTCAACTTATCATTTTTTAAATTTTTTTTTACTCTGCAGTTACTTGAGCAAAACTGTGCTTTTTCTCATCTCAAATACCTCTTAGCGCTAACTAATTCACAGTTTATAATTCATTTAATCATCGCTTACTGGATCATTTCACCTAGTTTATATGTTGCACTCTCTCAGTCCCTAACATCCCTATTTCAGATTAATGTCAGTAAGCATTATTTATAGTTTGTAAGAAGATATTCTCTTTAATTTTTTTTTTTTTTGCACGGCTTATATCAATACAATTTCCGGCATTCGTACTGTTAGGAGACCAAGTGATGCATCTCAGTGGGTTTTATTGTCGTCCCTCCCCAAGGTGGATTCAGTTACGGCCTCCTAAAACACCCTTGAACATAAAACCACACTGAGGGAACTGGAACCTCCTCATGTGAAATTCATAAATGTTTGATGCTCTGAAGAATGGCCCCTATTATGTCATGCATTACTTTAGGCCCCTGCTATCACAGAGAGCTCTGATTTCACTGTAGGCTATGTCTTAAATTAGTTTCATGTTTTAAATGGGGATCATCCTGATTATGTCCATAAAATACAAATCATATTGTATCACCTCTTGGTATTTGCTGGAAGCTGTTGCCAGGTTTGTTGCCCTACTTTTGGAAAGTTCAGTCCGAAAATAAATTGACCCAACCAAAGAGCCGCTCTAAATTTAATAGGCAGTTTCTACCTTTAGTAATGTAAGTAAAGTTCTGAGTATTTTTTCAAATAAAATTAGTAAAGTCACCGTCAGATGTAAAAAGAGCAATCTAATTTAGCAATTCAGTGGAAGTGCACCACGTGGCTGGCAGCGTGACAAAAGTTGAGCTCTGAGTTGCTTTCATAAGCAATTTTCCCTGAATAGTTGCTGAAGAGCAGGAAAAGAGTCACGACTGGGGAAACGTGTTCATCCAGCCAACTTATCTTAGTGATTTAATTATGACCCAGTAAAACCTTTGGTGTGTGGTAACCTGACTTCACTGAAAGACGTTATTTAGGGTTCATTGCTTCACAGTATTCTCTGTTAGTAACATGATGCTCGTGTTTCTGACGGCACCATGACAACCAGCATCGGGTCTTCGGAAAAGCTACGTATTCTGTATTATCACCAAATGTGTAACATCTGCAGCTAAAATGGGTTTTTGTCAATGAAGCGCTTTAAGTTATGTAAATGATTTCATTTCTTTTTTCATGGAGACCTCACAAAATATCCCCTGATTTCCATAAAATTACTTGTAATGTTTTTTTAATAAGCATAGATTAACTGAGAAAGTAGGCACTTTAAATATTTATGATTTAACTTTGAAGTCATAAAAATCAAGTAATTTCAACTAATATATTGTAACTCTTTTAGTTCATCATCAGGATCTGCTAATGCTTCCCAAGTACAAGTCATGCTGTCCATAAAACCTTCTGTAGACTCCATATTTTAGGAAGTTTCTGAGTGGTGCATGTTTTTAAAAAGAAGAGCAAAAGATTGAAAGCTAAAAAAAGTAAGTAAGATTTTGGCTTTATCTTCTGTTGCTTAAGAATAAAAGTAAGACGTTGGTTGTGGCTTATAATTAAAAACTTGAGCCACACTAGATAACCTAAGTAAGCCATATGAAAAACATCCCTTCTGAACTGTGCCACTGAAATCATGAAAGGCGTGATGCTGGATTTTTAAATAAGTCTTCCACATTTACTCGTATTTTGCTCCTAGTACAGGAGTGTCAGAAATAATAAACGATTGGGAAATCCATTTTAGTGGATCAGCTTCTCTTTAACAACAACATACGGTCTTTGCACTTTCAGGTTTCTTTGTGCAGCAGTTTCCTCCCACTGAACCCCGCAGCAGTTGCCTATCAATTTCCCTCCTGGAGTTCTCGGCCCAGACCAATCCACCCCCAAATCCAGGTTAACCGGAGAACAATGCATGGAGGAGAGTCGATCAGTGGTGTCAGGCCGAGGTTTTAAATCACAAGAGCCACAAAAGAAATACAAGCAGTCAACCGGAATCGATTTGTCAGCTCAGTTTCCTCCCACTTAGGCTAAGAATATTGGCTTTGTAACAAAAAAGAAAAAAGAAGAAAGAGAGAAAATGAATATCTGTAAAAGCTAAGAAGGCTGAACAGTGTTGCTCCACAGCTCATTTCTTGAGAGGGCAGAGCTGTCGTAAGCCAGGCGATCAACCTGGAAGCCGTTTCTTTCATTTCAATGCAAATGTTGTCCAGGCACTAACGGCAGTGTGCAAGCTAACGGCCTGTTTAAGCACAAATGTCCGCCTGTTCTCGGTGGCAGCCAGCTTTAAAGTCATTCCCCGTTTTACGGTCAGACGTTTCTCATCAGCTGCTTTCTTTATGAACGACAGAAGATTTGTCTCACCGCAAAAGAGGCAGTAAGGCAGAGGAAGTCAGAGCGTACTGTTAAAACTTTTGATGTTCTGCACAAAGAGGAAAATAAAACCCAGCTGTAAATTGAGTTGTAATCTCAATGAGAGAGAAACTTCAGATCCTTCATGTTAATTCATTTACAGGCCATTCAGATGAAAACTAATTTGATCAACTAAACTCGTGAACTCGTGAAAATATGATATGTTTTTATCATAATTTATACTTGGTTAAAAGAATAAAAAAATATATTTATATAAAAGAAAAAAAACATATGAATAAAAAGAAAACAGGGATTTAAAGAGGCCAAGGTTGATAATAATATCAGTTTTGAGTTGTTAGGTCTGGTATCTCTTGTTTTCCTCTTCTATCATTTGTGCATCTTTTTCCACCGTACTTTTTCCTTCCACTCAGCTTTCCACCAATATGGTTGAAAGCAGTCCACATGATTGTGTAGGCCTTAATATTGTCAAAACATCTTCTTTTGTGATATTCTAACTGGATAAAAATTTGAGAAATATACTATTTTTCTAATTAATACATCTGCATTTCAAGTGTGTATTTCTGCAAATTTGCTTGGTAAGCTAATAAATAAAATCATCTACACCAGTATGTTGGGTATATTTTTGTAACTCTGTGTCCATTTGGTGTTTTATTGTCTGTCCTGTGTGACTCTGTGTTATCCCATAATGGATTGGTGAACAGTTATGACCCGATGATCGCTGCTAATGGGCACCAGGACCCTGCAAAGACCAGCAGGAATAGACAATGGATGGATGGGTTTGGGTTTTACTCATGATATGTGACTCCTTTGAGCTTCCACACAGACAACTCTGCGTTGCGTGTGTTTGTTTGTTTCTTTGTGTGTGTGAGCATCTCCACGGTAAGATTGTCGCATTTTGTGAACAAAATCCTTTGCAGTTTTTTTATGTGTGGATCAGAAAAAGCTGGTTGGAGCAATGTGCTGAAAAATCTGACAAGGAACAGAAGAACGAAAAGAACGAGAGACACCGGTGGAAGGATGTTTGATCTGCTCAGTGGTTTCGTATCAAGGTGGAAAATGGGTGTGTGTGTGTAAGAGAGAAAGAGAGAGAGAGAGAGAGAGAGAGACTGATGCTGCTCAAAAAATAGAATACTAATACAGGAAGGAAAGATATTTATTTTCAAGAAGTGCACTTGCAGCGGCTAACAGAGAGAGACAAATAAAAATGAAGAAATGCATGGCGTTAAAAATGTAAAGGTAAAGCAGGAAGTGAAGGAGAGATCAAAACAAACTGCCTCCTATTTTCCACGGGTCGTAAATTCATCTTAACAGCTTCAGAAAATTGAACTCTTCCACCGTCTCTGCAGACCATCAGCAACATTTTCCACAAGCCCTTAAAGAGATTGTGGAGGGAAGGGTTGATAAAAAAAAATGAAGTGTCAGGCTAGAGAATTTAATAAAAGAAACAAATTTGTCTGTCAGAGATAAACGTCTAAATTTTTGCCATTCGATGGCTTTTACTGAGCCCCACGACACAAATTTCTCCAAAGATATCAGAAAGACTAAGAGATATTTTAGCAACAGAATAAACAGTCTCCTGCTTTAAACGAGAAAATTTAGGTTGTACTTCACCTTACCTGGATCTATTCACCTTCATTTCATTCCCATAAACAATTTCTCATCATTTTAATTCTTTCCAGAAAGTATATTTTCAAATTATGTGGACTGTGTTTCTGATTCCATCCTGTTAAGTTGAGGGATTTTATATTATTAGATTTTACAACCAATAGGCAAATCAAATCAGTGCTTTTTCGACTAATATTTTTTTCTGAACAATATTAGGTGCAAGGTGACAACAGTACAAAATGATGAAAATGACTGATTAATTACACTGCAGAGAAAACTCTACACAGTACAAGTTGAGTGATAAAGAAATAAAACGAACTTTGAGAAGTGTGGCAAACGGTGACCTTGTGGAAAATCAGGATGGATGAGAGCGATGAAGAGACCTGAAGCAGAGATCTGGACACCAAATTTTCATAAACCGTTCCTTAAACGAATAACTTAAGTGGATTAGATCCAGAGGAAGCAAGGCATTCCATCCGGGTGGTTTTATTTGGAGGTTTTATTCTAAGTTCCTCGAGGGAGGATAGAGTCTACTCAGGCTGGCATCAGCAGTGTTGTCCCGACCTTCCTGTCTGGAGATAACGGGTCCATCCCCTCGTGGAACTCCAAGTTTCTTTTCCATGTCCTGCAAAATGTCCTTCCAGTAGGCTGGAGTTTGTGGACAGAACCAGACACAGTGTGCATGGATTCATACTGAGACGTTGCACTTCTGACATTGAGGTGACAGATGCTGATTCGTGCCGTTTCTCTGACTTGGTGAAATTTGTAGACGGTGCAGAATTTTAAATGGCAACACTCTTGAACGGTTGGACACTGAAATACCTCGGCGCCGTTCCACTTGTTCCATTTATTTGTTACATTCAAGGCATCATATTGATTTGACGTATTGTACATTTGTCTGTGCATTGCTCTCTACTTCGTCCATCCAGTTTGTTTCACTTGAAAGTGTGTGTTGTCATTTTTTTACTTCCGTCTGTTTGGTGCTCTTCTCTCTGTCTCCTGCGGCGTTTTCTCTGCAGGCACAAAGCATCAGGGACGCAAAGCAAACCCAGGAGACCTCCTGCTGTTATCACCCACAGCAGGCGGGTATGATGCCTCATCTTTTCACTCTTGTTTCTCCCCTCTGTTTTCTTTCTGAATGGCTTCCCCGCGTTTACACAGTAAAGATCGTGTTCACATTTTTGTTTTCAAAGCCCAAAATTAAATTGCCCGACCCTCCAGGAAGCTTGAAGACGGTTTGTTTAGAGCTGAGGACAGTCAGACAATGCAGAGGCTTATCAGTACAGTCATGCCAACCGGTTCTTATCTGCTCCTCCCGCTTTTCCAGTTCCCGTGCGTTGCAGAGAGAGACCTCTCCAGTATTGTTCCGCGTCTCCAACAATCTCCAGACTCTCTAACGCTGGGAGCACCGCAGGACAGCGTTGTCATGACAGCAAAGGTGAACGAAGGATGTGGGGAGAGCAAGGCGTCGGCTTTTAAACCGTTTGTTTGTGCGTTTAAATCACAGCCAGACGCAGCAGAATCTCTCGCCCTCTCCATTATTTCTTGCTGCCATTCTAAAGGATGAGCACCTGTGGCCTTCACGCTGTTGCCATGGCAACACACATGCACCCTCGCCTTAATCGCTCTTTGGTTGTTGAGCCTCAGGTTGAGCCTTGATTGGCTGGAGCGGCACAGGACACGATGCTGGATCGTGTCTGCATTTCTCCACTGTTGTAGAAAGAAGACATTCAAATTAAAAGCATACAGTATGAACAATGTGATGTATATTACAGTCGTCTACCGTCATTTATAATGCTTTGATTTAGTTTTTGGGATCATTATTTTTTATCCTAGTTTAATCCTTTTATTTTTTATTTTCCCCAGTACATAGTGGGGGATGAAACATTGGAGTGTTTCTGTTCTCATTCTCTCCTTTCCACCTTTATTACCTGCTCCCCAGCTAAGAGTCCCTCAACTAGTATTTGGGGCTTAAAATCATTTTCTGTCATCAGTTATCTGTTTCCAAACCCTTCCTGTGACCTCTATTTCACAAAACGGAGCATGTCTGCCTGTGTTGTGGAAACCGAGAGACTTGTCTGCCAGAGGACTTAGATTTTGTAGAAAACATTCTAACTAAATGAAAAAAACAAGTAATAATTATGTTTGTGAACAATGAAGACGCAACTTCAAATTAGGAAACTTCTCCACTGTCAGATGCCTGATGCTCACCTTGACAAAGTTGGAAGTTGGAAAAGTTTTGCAGGGGGAAAAAAACCCCGTAAAAGTTTACAGCCACTTCTCAATGCCGCCCTGCAAACACCTGTAAACACTGGATAGACGGATGTTGATTTCGCTTTGACTTTGTGTGTATAGAGTTTAAGTGTTTTCTTATGGGAAGTAATGAATAAGAAAGTTACTGCAAACGCTTTCCTTTCAGTCAGATAATGTTTTGATCTGAGATTCGTAATGCTAATGCTAGTGGCAATTAGAATTTCACATAATAAAATCAGCTCAACTGCACAGGTGCTTTGCTGCTCTGTATGGAGAATAAAAATATCTATGCAAAGTGATTGGTTTCCTATATATTTGCTGTTATATTTGGCCTAGTGACAATGTGTGAATTAGTGATAAGTCAACTTGATTAATTAAAGTAAAACTGCAAGTGAAAAAAATCTTGCAAATGAATGTAATGATTGTCTAATAGATTAGCATAAAGGAAGCCTTGATAGGATCCATCCTCATGTGACAAGTGAATATTTAATTTACTCCATGGATTTTCTGTCATCTTATTTGTTTCAAAATATGCATAAGGTGGACTGACCACAGCACGAATCACTGGGCAGGAAAAGCTCCAGGTCTCCTTATGTCACTACTATTAGCACCCATTGTTTTTTTTAGATTCACTTTATGTTCTTCTCAGTTTAAACCACACAATTTCCAATCAGTGTTGCTCCTGTGGTTTATCTAAAAACACAGTAAGAATCTTTAGGCAGCTTGATTTCACAGTACGGTTGGAGAGTCATAAGGAAAATGAAGGCATCATTTACTAAACTTCCTGCCAATGTGCTGCAGTTTACGACCTCGTGGGCGGCGCGCTGCGCAGACCCGGCTTGGTGCCGCATTCCTTTTGCTCACCTGTCATCTGCGATGCATCCGCTGCAGACATTGATGGCATTTTTGCAAACAGCTCAATCTGAGGTCGCCGCTCCACGTGTTATGACTCGAATTTCAAATGTATCTCCAAGCACAATTTCCTTTCTATTCTAAAACGAATAACAATATGATGTGTCAGTTGCAGCTTGTAGTGCCAGCTCACTTCAACCATGATCCCTTTGTTATCAATGTTTTACTTTCCACAGCTTCTATATTTTTAAGTGAAGGCAGATATTTGCATTTGGAATCACTGAGTTATATATTTTAGTATAGACGGTGTCAGAATCTGCTGATTTCCATTCTAACTAAGCCCACAGGCAGCTGAATATTTCTCCTGTGCAGGGCTGTTAATCACTGAGACTGCCTGCTGTTTGGCATGAACGCTTCAGCCTTTCACTAAATAGAGCTGGCTGCCTCTGACAAATAATGTTATGTCCCCATCTTTTAAGCTATTTCCTTCTTGTTAACTCTACCATACTCTGAAATTAAATATAAGACATTTTATTTAGCCCTTTATTCCCCCCGTCCTTTAACGTATGAAGCATATAGGACTCTGACGGAAAGTAGCATTGATTTCTCCCCGTCAGCCATTTTCTCCGTAATGGTATCTGTTTCTCTGAGCTCTCAAGAACTGACTCACAACCAGCCCCAGTGACAAACTAATGAGGCAATTAGCACTGCTCCATGAAATAATGTGAATTTGAATTCACACAAAGCGACTGTGGAAATTGTAAAAGCGACGATCAGAGTTCTCTAAGACGTCCTAAAATATATATATATTTTTTTTTAGATTACTATTTTTGCGTAAAGTAAGCAGACAGCACACACTGAGCACATGCAAAGCTCTCAGTCACAGTAATTGTCTACTTGGGTGGAAGTCTTTTGCATGATGACTCATCCCCACCATCCCCACAATGCACTGGGGATGAATCTCAGACACACAGAGAGATGGATGCCTTTAAAAAGAAGCTCACTGGAAAATTACAACAGCTCTGGAGGGAAGGACAATCACGGCTGTGACTCAGTCAGTGCTGAATCTTACAGGAAGGAGTTGAGCTTCGAGGCCAACTCTTATTTTTGGCATGTTTTCTGGAAATACACTCCTGGTTCTAATCTTGGAACAATGGAAAACAGTCGCACAGATTTGCATTTTGCTCTGCCGGGTCGTAACGAGGTTGTTAGCTGAGCTTTAAAATGCAAAAAGAAGAAATGAGGAGTTGATCAAATTAATGGCATTTAAGCACTTGAGCAGGCTGTTCATCAACTGAGCAGAAGGTTAAGACTGTTACCCAAAACAAACAAGCAAAAAAAATTCTACATGGATTAGCTGAAAACATTCCTCTAGGAATGCAATTGTTTCCTTTAAATTGGTAGGAACATTGTGTTAATTTCTGTTTTTTTTTTTTTTTAATTGTCAAATAATAATAGATAAATCTAAAATATATCTCTTTGTTTAATAATTTGATATTTTTCTTCTTGCCTCTGAAAAATAATTTCTATTGAATGAACAGCACTGTCCTGTTCAAAATGTGGCAATAAATCTTCTAAAGTAGCAACATGTATTTGTTTTTTCTTATTATCTGTAAATGGCCCTGGACGGCTTCCCAAGCTTTCTGCTAACTCATGCACATCAGGTATTCAGTAACACTTCCCTGTGTGCCCAGATGACCTCTGCATGTGGATTTTAGGCTCTCAGTTCATGTCTCGAAATGGAGTTCTGTTATCAATGTTCACTTTTCTTTTTGCCATACCTCCATCTATCCAGGTCCTTGTTTGCTGCAGCTTCACTTCTCTCTATTGTCATTTAATTTTTACCGTTTGGTTCTGCGAGGCACCGTTAAAATCGACATGTGATTTGGCCAAAATAATTCATTTTCTACTCTCTTCCCAGAGTTGCACAACCTACCTTTGCATCCAATTGTCATGCAAATTTTGAGCGAACTTTTAAAATACTGCGAGAAAGAAAAACAAAAAAAAGGGAATTAGATTCGTTTCCATCTACTGGTTTGGAGCGAATTAACCAGACTGCGTACAGCATAACTTTGTAAGATGTCTACACTAACCATGGTTTTCATAAACAAGATGTAGAGGATTCCAACTGACATGGACCTCACATCACATCTCGGAGAAATGAAGAGTCTTTCCCTCCGAGTCAGCGGTTTGCACTTTGAAATGCTTATGAGTTTTGTGCCTCTGGTAAGGCACAGATCCACCTGTGGATGAAAACGTTCACTACGTCAGAACTTATATAGCAAATGTGTTTCCACTTTCCCTTTAGCGCATTTACTCTTTTTCAGAAAAACCAGAGGCAACCTCACGCGAGCTCATAAGATTGAAGGAGTTATTTTGAATTTTTCTTTTTCCCATCAACCTTTTCTAACACGATATTTCAAAATGCACATCAGAGACGTTGGTGGAAACAAGCCAACAGTCTCTCTGTAACTCCATTCCGACCTACGAATTACACTCTGAGCAAGCTGACAAGATCACTTTGAGAACATCCTATTTAAAGCCAGGAAATTGCACTGACCAGGAAGTGACACTATATAGATAGGTGTAGATAGGAATTGCCGTGTAATATGGTTTGTCCTGAAAGTTCCTCAATCAGAAATAATCTGCATCTTACACAACTACATAAACATCTCTCCATCCATTTTTATTATTTTCTTACACCTGGTGAATTTACCTCTCTGCCCCTGATGTTCCTGATGTTAGGTCATTTGCTCACAAATCGATGTACATGTTGAAACGAGTCAGACGGTGTCTGTTTATACGTCTGATTTATCTCAGTGTCTGCATCACTGACGATGCTCTTTACTTTAATCCCATGGGGTCAACCGCTAACTGTCTTCTGGTCAACCACAACGCTGACACACATTTCCACCAGGAATGCTTCTGCATGCACCTGACTCACACCGACAGTTGCCATGGCAACCATCCCTGTCAAAGAGTTTGTGTGTGTAAATGATGCTACGATGGCATTGAAGCCGCCTAATAGTTCAGAAGGCATTTTAAACAAGCACGCTCTTTATGTCCACTGTGTGGTTTTCAATCCTACTGTGGATATGTAATAACAAACACTAAACTGTAAACATCTTGAAGGTGTAATAAAGTCACAATGCGGGGTTAGAAGTAGGAAATGGAAAAAAAAATACCACTTGGTCATGGTTTGATGTGAAACGAATGAAACCTTTTAAAAGAACCGGAGTAGTTTTCAGAATATATTATTACCCCACGGCCCAAAGAAAGGGTCTGGTAGGAAGATATCACTATATTTCTTTTTTTAGCATAATAAAATTAATGTTAAAATCTTCTTCTGAGTTTAACACACTTACAGGGAAAAATGCTGTGAAATGATGACAGATTTATGGCTTATACTGGGTTTTAATCTCTCTCTCTCTCTTCTCTGGACGCAAAAAGAGAGAACCTGGATGTCTACATCGTTCAAATCCTTCAAAAGTGTGTTACAGTTCCGTCTTTCCATGCAGTTTGTAGTGAACAAATTACAAAGTGCAATTCCTGTGGCAAAATTATTGACTATAGTTTAATTGCTGAAAGTCACACCTCACTGTCAGCCGCTCACAGAAACCTCAGCAGGCATAAAAAATACATCCTGCACTGTACTGCAAAGAACTATAAGCAAAAATATTTGGGGCTCTGTTGTTTACAGGGTAATTACCTTCTTTTAGTGACAATTCAGTGTTTGTGAGGAAGGAAGTACCTTAGAGAGTCCAAACTAATTTACTGCATGTAGTTTGGGGCATTCGGGTTATGGCATCAAAAGATGTCTGAAATGGAAACAAGAGTCAGAGTGGAGGCAGAAAGAGTGAGAAACACCGAGAATCACGCAGGGGAAGAACATCCTCCTTTTCTAAAGTCCGCCATGAAGCATCTGATGCAACTCTGTGCAAGTCCAAAGATAATGAAAGTTGGAGTAAGATGATAATGACGAAGAAAAGGAAGGATGAAAGAAAGGAAGGAAGGAAAGATGCCGAGACAAGTGTACGTTAGCTGAACCACTTAGCTGATATTAAATTCAGTCCTGATGACTTCATCCTGGAGCACTTAGACTCAGAGGTTATTACATCATCAACCTGGAAATGGTCCCAGTGATGTCATCCTCGTGATGAAGGTTGATACAAAGTACAAAATCTGCACAGATTGTGCATTTAAAAAGGCCTGGTGTGAAGTTAAGTAGAATAGAGTGATCCTGAGAAATAATCCCAGGGCAATTGTCTATTTTATTTACTTTTACTCAAAGTTCCCAAAACCTACATGATTTTTTTACATTAATGAAGTCGTTGCATGCACGCAGGTATGCAGGCATTTATCTGTCTGCATGAGGACACTCCAGTGATATCATGCTTTCTTTTAGTCCTACCTTTTGCAGCACAAATTTAGGCGTGATTAATATTTTACCCTTCAATAAGGGAGATTTTATTTATAGAGCACTTTCAGCTAACTGTACGGGCAAGCAAAGTGCTTTGCATAAAATAAAAACAAAACAAAAGAAGAAGAGTTATACTAGATTGAACGTGAGGAGGAATACAGCATGGTAATTTTCAAACCTAAATAAATGCAGGGTTATTAAATACAGACTACATCTGATTCTAACAAATGCAACAAAAGTTCAATAATCTCAGCAATATGAGAACATAGTAACTTGAGCCTAATCTATGGTTTATTTATTTATTTATTTATTGATTGATTGATTGACTGGGGATTTGGGGGTTAAAACTGACATTGTGCTTGTCTCTTATGCAGGGAAGAGTTCCCAGTCTGGCATGATCAGTGGTCCCACTTAGTGCCAAGTCACATGTGAGGGGGCTGATGACTGGAGTTCAGTCAACCAGTCTGGTGGCACATTAGCTTCCTTCAGTCTCTCTTGACCCCCCCGTGGTCTGATCGCAGGGGCACATTGAGTTTCTCCTGCTTTCCCTTTCTGTACGTTTCCGAACCATTCAGTGCAATATGTCTATAGATGTTTGGAGACTTGGAGTCTTATTGGCTGTTTCTGGGTGCAGGTGCTGCATTGCGTGGATGTTGTGGACAGCTTATGTAAGCCTGCTGAGTCCTGGCCCATTTCGATCCAGTGGTCCTTGTTGTGTCTGATGTTGCTGTTGCCTTGTTTCTATTCATGTCCATGAACTTAGGCTGATCCTTGCCTTGGTAGGGGTGCAATGTGATCCCAATTTTTTTTTAATTAAGAAGATCCCTTTTCGGTTTAAGTTTTGGTCCTGTAAATACAAAAATGTGAACACACACACTCACATGATTGTATTTCTACCCAGGCTTTTGGACCCATAAGGAGCAGTCAGCCCCCATTTGTTAGAAAAATAATCCTGTCAGTGTACACAAAATACAAAACCACACACACAAATGCATGCACACTTTTAACACCACAGGGAGTAAAGTAAAAAAAAAAAAAAAACTCAGACTCGTGTTTTGTTTTTTTTTGTCAGAACTTGCCATATTTTATATTAAGTTACACACATTTACATTTCAGCTCTCTTTGTGCTCACAGTAACAGGACCAAAACACCTACAGTAAACATTGTGTGACTTGCATCCGCACACTCACAAAGCTGTGTCACTGCAAACATCCTCTTCTGGAAAAAGACACATACAAACACACTCACACACATAAAAGCCTCCGCAGATACTCCACAGTCCCCAGTGCGCTCAGTCTGTTCCAGTCAATCCGTAAACCACCTAATTTAGGCTCGTATTTGTCTCTCAGTCATGACATATGAAATAACACTTAGACCTAAACCGAGGTTTTGCAAATCAGCAAGAAAAAAATTTTATCGGTGTGATAAACCAAAAAAAAACAAAAACAACAACATACATCTTTTAAGAATGAAACATTGGCATTATAAAATGATCTTTAATAGTCCACCTTTGTACAGCACGGTCAGTCTTGGTTCTTTCTGGTATTCGTATGATGGTCTACTGGTTACTATTTATAAGAGGAAGAGCTACAGAGAGACGTAGAATGAGCAGAACTACATGTGGAAGAGAGGAAAGTGTAAAAGCAACATTTGAGACATTCTGCGCTGCAGCCATGGACAGTGAAAATCTGTTGAGGCCAGAATGATAATGCTGCATGTTTTCACTCAGTGGCAGTCTTTGGGATTGTTTTAAAGCTTCAACATCCCCCACCTTCTACAGATAACTGGTTTAATGAATGATTGCAACGTGACATCAGTTGAGATATGATCTCCTCTATATAAAAGCCCACTCCCTTTTTTTTTTAAATAACCCTTTACCTAACCCACTACATCCCCAGTTAATGTCCAATGAGAACTGGCCAGTGGGACGTCACATCCCGCCAGTCCTCAATTCATCACTTTCAAGGTTGTACCAGTTCAGCTGCGGGTAACAAAATCAACAAAACCTCAGCTGTATTACTCCTCTGACATGGTGTGCCATTTGGCAATCTGGCGACGCGGGTGGTCGCAGATCTCTCTCCAGTGCTCACCGGCCGTTCCCGCTGCCGACGTGCCCAGCACCAGGCGGCCGATAACGGTGTTGGGGTTGCGTGAGGAGCCATTGTCTGAGTCCATCAGGAGGAGCTCTACGCTGGTGTCCCTCAGGCCCTCTTCGGAGGGCAGATCAAACACAAAGAGCTCGTTGAAGACCGGGTTGGGAGAGCATTTCTTCACGTGGGTCTTCTTCTTGCATATGCGCTTCTTTCCTTGGTACATGTTCACTTTGACGTATGGATCTGGAGAAAAAGGAGGAAGAGAGCCGTTAATGAATTGCGAAAGAAGCAAGAACAGCAGTGGAAAATATCCGTCTCTGCAGCAGCTCACTACTGGCCTGTTGTTCCCCAGCCAGATCAATAAAACAATAAAGTGGAAGTGACGGATGTTAGTGTTGATGTCTGCATAACACATACACACACATATATTGTGTGTATATATGTATATACATATACACTAGGTGCTCAAAATAACATCCTGATCAGGTTCCTTTGGTGCTCTGGGGGTTTCATTAAAGCAGCTGTCAGCATGCCAGAATGAGTTTGGTTCAATATGTTCATAGGTCAAAGAAAGTCTTCCTGCAGGTATCCTGTTAATAACGAGATGCTAAGATGAAAAAGTCTACATACCAGTAGGACCGTTGTTTTCAGTCTTGGGAAGATGCCGAGCTTTCAGGACCACCACAGTCAGAGTGTTGGTGGTGGACTGGTAGCACAGAGACAGCAGCAGTTCTCCTCGACCCAAAGACTTCTTTATGTAGGGATTGGGAATGATTAAAAAAATAAAAAATAAAAATCAAAGATGGGGATGGAAAAGATGGAAGGAAAGAAAATGAAGAGAGGAGATAGAGGACAGGAGAGTTTTGGTTAGCACGTTCAAGCAAGACTTTAACAACAATTTGAAAACCAAAGCCAGGCAAAATATGTTTAATTCACACTGGAAATTAAACAATCCATTTATCTTCACATTCATGTCTGATTTAGACACTGTAGTGCATAACACTATGACCACCTGATAGTATGTCAGTTTCCCTTTTGACCCACTGAACAACAGTCTCCATCAGTCCTCTGAAGTTGTGTTGTAACATTTCTCTTTAGAGCTGTGAGGCTGTGCCCATAAACTACAAACTGCAGTGCAGTCTGAAACCTTTCTACCAAAATGATCAACCCACTGATGAGTCCTATGATAAACGGAGACTTGGTGTCGCATCACCTGCCTGTGGTCATAAATGTATTATCCATTTGTGTTTATTCAATGAAGGAGATACCTAATGTATTAGTGAAGCAAAAGTATTAAAAGTTAAAGACGGAGATATGAGTCTTCTTAGCTTTCTAGTGAAAATCCAAAATATATTTGTGCTTTTTGTGCTTATTTTGCAAAGGCATGCCCAAGCAGTAAATCCATTATTTGCCACTTGTACATTTTTATGAAATAATTGTTGACTAGTTTTTATTGCATGCAGTAATCATTTGGTTTGTAGGTCATAAAAACCTATTTGAGCTACCACTCTTAGTTGTTCCACAGTTACGTCCTAAACAAACTCATTCCCATATGTGGCCTTGGTAAATAAGATGCAATAATTATTTTTTGTCAGTTTTGATTCCCTAGAAATACTGATGACTACACAGCCCCCCTGATAGTTAGCTTACCATCAGAAACGTTAACAAATACTGTAATCTGGTTGGCGGGTAGGAATCCATCTTAGTGTTAGTAATTTAGAGTTTTTTCTGCAAACTGTAAATATTGGTAACTTATAGCTAATGCACACGTATACAAATTCAATAACCAATAAGTAAACCAGTGCTGTTGATTGGTTTTCACTGCAGACAACCGAGTAGAGGTAAAAGACACATTTATTATCGATTATGTGGTACATCAGATCTTAATAACAACACGTCTTACTGATGAATCCCTCATGTTTTTATTTGCAGGGCGTTTCTTTCCCTTCCTCTCCACACACACACGCATACACACACACACACAAACACACACACACACACACACGCGCGCGCGCGCGCGCACACGCACATCTTCATCCACACCCTGTAGACAAGGTGCCTTGGCTGCTGCCATCACACCTAACCGGATTTCCAACCCCTGAACATAGTTGCCATGGAAATGAAAAATTTAACAAAGACAACTTCTATCTCTGACATAAAATTTAGATGCCAAAACATGTTTGCTTTCATCTGGGTAACTAAAATGAACGTAAAAAACAAATGTTTGTTGTTCCGGGTCTACCTTCATCATCTAAAGGCGATTCTGCTCACTGCATGCTGCCTTGACTCGTTGCACTAATGTGTGCTCCCGTCCACCCACACAAAGCAGAAAGACAAAATACCTCCCACACAATGAGAATCCTCACACTGCCTCCAAACAGCCGCACTCCATCAGCTATAGCGTGTTGATTAAAAACGCTGGAAGTAAAAACCTGCTTATGGCAACTCTGCATTGATTAGCTGCACTGCTGTGCACCCACGCCCAGTCACATGAAGCAACGGGACACATGAGCCCCACAGACAAAGAGCCACCACCCTCCTAGCAAAGAAACACCTCCTGTCTTACAGAACATCATGTAAGGAACTCCTGTCATGCCAAATTTGTGTAGATTTGCTGTGTGATGAGCTACTGAAATCACACAATTGTTTGGCTGCATGCATTGTCTTTTGTGCAGCAGATTTGTAGAGCAATTTTTCTCATCTTAGAAACAGACCATTAAGATAAGCACAAAACAAAGATCTTTTGTGAAACACTAATGGGGAACATCAATGAAAACAAGGATTAAGTTTATTAATATTCTGTTGATGGTGAAAAATATGAAGTGAGATCGGCTGAAGGTGGATATAAAAATCAATCCTCAGATTCTGACCTCTATTTTTCAGCACTTTTAAGATTTCAAGATCATATTTAAGTAACATTATTATCCTAGAAAAGAACTCCCTTAAGAGTGCAAAAATTGCACCAAACATATAGTTGGGATTAGAGTTATATGATAATTCAATGCTCATTTGCACTAAACAATGTTATATTTCCATCGTTGGTCAAAAATGTAAATTATTACCATCGTTCTGTCCGGGGCATCATGAATGAGAACGAAAATATATTTTACTCAGGCATATTTCCTCTCATAGTCACCGCAGAGCCACAGCTCCTTAAGTGAACTCGGCAAAATTTATGAGATATCTTTATAGGAAAAATTCAATACACAGGAAATGAGATGTTATTTCAATGTAGTCCTCTCGGATGCCAGGAAAAGGCAGAAACAGAATCCAATAATCGGCTCTCCAGAGATTTATAATGAGCTCGATACACTACAGAGAAAATAATAATGTGAAAAATACATTATTTTTGTTCCCACTCTGACAGTCCAGTATTAGTGTCCTAATTATATTGTTCTGTTTGGATGTTAGCATAACTAGGCACATGACTATGTATTCAAAGGCATGGCAGACATTTTGTGGGGAAAAACGGCAGCAATGAGTCTTTAAAGTAACACACTTAAATGTCCTTAAGAAATCAGTGTAGAAATCAGGTGAATTTGCACAAAAAGAAGCAAAAAAAAACAGAAAAACCTAAAGAAGAAAACTCTATAGCATTTTAATTTGTCTGAACTGAATGCAGCACGTCCCTCAGCAGCAGTATCAGGTTTCAGATCCATACCTGGGATGTTGCAATAGATCTGTTCAGTCTCTACGGGGAGATAAGCCTCCTGCTCTGCCTTTACCGCTGACTTGATTTAACGTTAACTCTTTGCTACCACAGACAAGACACTGACAATGGAAATCCTACAAAGTATTTGAATGAAGTAAAATGCCACTTTTGCTGCATACTTCTAATTCAGGATAAAGGTTGATAGTATCTTGCATTAGAAAAGCTTTGGAGGAATCATTATTGGATCATTTGCCCTATAATATGCACCTGTGCAAATCTTTATTTTAATGAATGAGAAATAACTTAAAGAGTGTCTGTGTAGTTTTTAAATATGATTGTAGGGAAATCTATCTGGTTTGAGTTCTCTATTTTCCACCAAGCTGCTTTGCTGCTTCAAAAAAGGCTTTTTATGATGAATCGATAAATTTAGATTGCATTATCTAACTAATGATTTAAAAAAAAAACTTAAATGATGTTCATATCTATTGTCCTAAATGCTTTAGTGCTGTTCAGGTCTCAGACCTGAGTGGAGTGGGAGGTGGTTGGGTGGGGGTTGGTCTGCAGCATATGTCAGCAGTCAGCAGGCCGGAGAGGAGACGAACCCTGCAGAGACTGTCGGTCTCTGTCAGTAACAAACAACCAACCACAGATAAACTCTCACCTAAGGGGGGATAACAATGAACGGAAAGCATCCATGACATTTCTTCAGATAAAAACTAGAAGATGAACTGAAGAAGACCATCCAAGTCTGCAGCTATTTCTACATTTGCAGGTTCCCTCCCTACAGACTAAAGCTTTTAATGTTAAATGTAAATATCCATTAAGTATGGATGAGTAGCTGTTTGTCTTGACACAGCGTTGTATTGTGATGGACCGCCGATGAGTCCAGGGTGTCCTCCGCCCCTCGCTCCCTGACTACACCCCACCCTATATAAGGCTCACGTATAGATGCATAAAATATGTTCCACATCTTACCTTTACATTCCTCTTGATAATCTCTCTGCTCATTAGGACACGCCCCTCCGACAAGTCGATTCCAGACAAAGGTACGAGGGTCTCTCCAATGACCTCGTCTCGAGAGAACCGGTCAAAGCTCAGCACCATGAAGTGAAGGGCCAGCTCGGACACTCGGGCCAGTGGGATCCCATAGAAGCTGAAGGTCTCATCGAAGGCCGGGTCCAGAGTCTTCCGAAGGACTCTTGTCTTCACCCTGTGCTTCTTCTCCGGCAGCAGGGTCAGCTTGATGTAGGGGTCAGACGTGAGTGACTGCTCATCGGTTGGAGTCAGACCATGTGCCTCCTGGGAGAAAACGTGAAGACATTAAAATAAGATTTTAGCGTGAAAACACTCAGAAAGTTCCCCTGAGTAAATATAAATGTGTGTTACCTTGATGTGAACAATGAATGCCTTCCTCTCTGCCTGGTACTCAAGAGAGAAGTGGAGGGTCCCCAGACCGCCCTCCTTTTCGTCCCCCTGAGGCCTGTCAACAGCCGGGGTGGGTGCCTGGCTCGACAGGGCGCTGGATGGGGAAGGTGGGTCGCGCCGTTCCATCGCACCGGGTTGAGTGAACCCTGTTTGTGGGGAGGGGAGCTCCAGGTCTGGGGAGCTGCGCACTGTCTGGTGGTGGTGGTGAAAAGGTTTGGTGGTAAAGTTTCCGTTCAGATCCCGCTTCTCAAGATCGAGGTGCAGGGCTGATCTGGAGCCATTTGGAGTCGTGGCGGGTCTACCAGTGCCGGGGCTCATCGGCGTAGTTTGGCAGTTTCCATTGACATCTGTTTTAGCGGCATCGTTAGCTGTTGAGGTTGTGGCTGCCGCAAACTTCTTTTTGCCGCTCAGGCTCTCTGGGTAGATGTCGACGCCTTTGAGCATGTGCACAAACTTGTAAGGGGGAGTCTTCTGGGACTTGTTGGTGTTTTTGCGCTGGCAACAGATCCAGGCGAAGGCCGATGCAGTGAAGACAAGGCCGAAAACACTCACCACAGCAACACCCACGGGCACTGCCACTGTGGAGGAGGTTGGAGGAAGGCAGAGGAAGAAAAAAGGGAAGAAAATGGAAAAAAGGGTAAGATTTAATAAGAAAACACACATTGCAACAAAGCAGCATTTGCAACACAAGCCACTGTGATCGTGCTGTTGCACTGAAGCAACTGAATACATTGTTCTTCTTCTGACACACCCTGCAGCCTGGAGTCAAATGAGGACAAAAACAATGCAATCTGTTCAACCAAGTGTTGTTTTCGTATTCCAGATTTGCCGATAATATATGAACAGGAACAGCCAGAATCATAAATGGAGGACCTGTAACTCCAGAGACGCCAAAATAAAGAGAACGGTTGCTCAGAGACAGGTGTGGATTTCAGCAGATGGGAAGGGAAGGTCGTTTTACCCCACTGCCATTTTGTATTTTTGTTCGTTTGTTCGTGTCAACATTTTCATGTATGAGACAGAGTAGCCTGACATTTGACATGAGAAATTTATTTGACTTTTTTTGCACAGCTTTTTATTGCTTTCTGAGAATGAATGGATCTCAGTTGGATTCATAAAATAGCTAAAGAAGATTTCACAATATGATATTTGGAAATGATTATAGTCATTTATCTTCTTTCCTCTCAAAAGCAGGGATAATTTTGACCAAATGCTACAGGGCGAGGTGTTACCACAGTTACAACCACAGTGGATGTCATTTCTCTCAAAAGCCCCTGTGTCTCACATGGTGTCGCTGCGGTGACGATACAGGGGTATTTGTCACTGTGTGCTTTCTTTGTTTTGTGCCGCTGAGCTCTGTCTCACAGGCTATCGCCCTCTCATGCAGCCACATTTAATGGGTTGATTTCAAAAGAGGAAATGCAGTCCATTTCCCACAATTAGGAGGGCGACCCAGTGGAAAAGCACTCAGATTAACCCATCTAAAAAGAGAGATCGGATCGAGGCGCGGGGGTGGTGACCAATCACTCATGCGCTTCTCTTTTTCATCTGGTTAAAGCTAATGTGTTAGATCATTTATTCAGGTTTTTTTTTCACACATAATAGTCGCCACGGCATGGTTAATGTGATATTAATGTGACAGTGCGGCTCAAACGAAATGATGACAATCAACAGCTTTTCATTCTACATTATACCTGTATTAAAAGACTGTCTGCTGCCCTTCTGTACATATAGAAGGGCACCAATATATATATATATATATATATATATATATATATATATATATATATATATGGGATCAAATCATTTTTAAAATCACAGCACTTGTACAAAATGTTTTCTGCTCTTTAGCTGATTAATATTTTAGTCTGTAATCCTGTGTGGGATGTTTTTCGAGGCTGCGATGACAGACAGATGGACGAAACACCGGGAGGGCTGTAATGCATGAGGACATGAAAAATATAAATAAATAAAACAAGCTGTAATTTTACTTCTACTAGGAACACTCTTAATCTGTTCATTTCATAAAACTGACACTTTTATTATTTTTTTTATTTTTTTACTTTGATTGGATGACAAGTAAATGTACACTTGTATTAATAGTGTTTGAAACATAACGACTATTTATTAGTTTACCAAGGACCATAGACAGCACTTTAAAAAATGGATGTTTGTAGTTTTCTTTTAACATCGATTTATTTTAGAAAATGTATTTTCATTCATTTTTACATACTCACTTGTAGTCTAACTCAATAAAACATCTCAGTTCAAAATTAAAGATTAGCAAATTAGCTTTCAGTGCTTAAATATGACGAAGTTTCAGGATGGGATTAATGTGTTAACTATTATTTTAAAAAAAAGAAAGAGCGAATTCCCCATCATCAGGACTCACCGGGCTGCGCTTCGTCCTCCAGCATTGGAGCCATTGTCGCTGTCCAAGGTGCTGAAAGCCTCGGTCCGTTTCCACACCAGACGCTCCTTTTTTCCCTTCACAGCGAGATCGATCTCCTGATGGGTTCGGGGGTAAAACTCGTTCTGACTAGGTTTAATAATATAAAGGCTGATTATAAAGCTTCAATAATGTAACATATATTCTTGTTTTTGTTGTTTTTTTTTTCTTCCCAGGAGAAGGATGCTCTGTTCGCTCCGCTGCTGCTGCTGTTACTCTTTGATGCGTGAGAGCGTCTGAGAGGCGGCAACATCTCTCTCTCTCTCTCTCTCTCTCCTTCCATCTTGCTCCTTTTCTGGGTCTCTCTCCCATCTTCTGGTCCCATGCTCCCTCCCCCCTCCCATTCCGGGCCAACGCTGAGCTCATCAGTGCTGACGCAGTGGTGACGGAGGCTGGCTGCGAAATCAGAACCCCCGGTGAAAAGGCACAAAGAGCCTGCCAATGGCGCCTGATTGATTTTTAGGAAATGAGAGCTGAAAACCTGCTTCAGCTTCCTTAGCTCTCTGTATGTTTGCTTGTCTGTTTTGCTTTGATAGGACGGAAATAAGACGTTTCCTGATATCTGTATAGTTTATCTCGATTTATATAGTGTGGAAGCTAAACATCCAACTTTATTTTATACAGGACAAACACTAATTTACTCATTTTTTACTTATAAATTGGTATTTTTTCTGCCACATGCAAATATGAGCACATTTCTCCCATTTTAACTTAATTTCACTGGCTTCTCTTACAGTTTAGGATTTATTTTCAAGTTATTTTTATAATACCTCTTCTTACCTTCCTACCTGTCTGAGCCGTGGCACCATTACATCACTGTTTGTTTTCAAATCACAGCTTAAATCTAATTTCTTTGCGCTGTCTTTTAACACCACATATAGCGATTTTATTGTGTGCCTTCTTTTTAACTTTTCAGCTGGTTTTAAAGTATTTTGTATTTTAGTATTCCATATGTTTCCTTGTAATGCCATTTGTAATAATGTCTTTTCTGTACCTTTCATCTTTTTAACATAAAGTGCTTTGGAAATAAAGCTGAACAGGACTGGTAAGTGTATTTAAATCATTGTGTAAAATTGTATTCTTTCTGGTTGAAAGGACAGTTTGTATCCCGTGTGAATAGCCGTTTAGTTGTTTTCTACTTGTATTACCCTTGAAAACATATTTCATACCCAAGTCCTGAAGCCATGATGTACAGTTGATCTTGGAGTATGAATATAATAATATTAAATTCAGTTAAAACTCTGTTCCCATTTAGTTTGCTTTTGATTCCTGTTTGGGTGTGTTGATTCTTATGAAATATGACAAATGAAAATGCAGATGTTCTATTCAGCAAAAGGGTGAAATGAAAGGCATAAAATTTGCAAAAAATAAAATACATTCAGAGAAGAAACAACACATATATTTTTTCAAATTTTTTCTCCATTATTTTATTACTTCTAATTCTAAGTCACTGTTAATATTCCTGTTAGCTGAGTACAATCCCTGCTGCAGACAATACAAACACTAGCAGTTCAAAATGTAATTTGATGAAATATTGCCATCTGGTGTCCACAGAAAGAAATATAGGAATGTTGACACAGGTTGCATTCTCAATAGTTGAAGGGGAAAAAAATCAAGCTAAACATCTAGTTTTGACATTATAACGACTGCTCTTTTTAGCCATCAAAGGTAAACCTAACCATGTAACTTGTAGTCCTGGCATGGATGTGTGTTCCTGCTGGAAATCCGTACATGTTTTAAATGAAACTGAAACACTAGATCACATGTAAACTGTGACCACAAAGTCAGAGAGCTGTAAAACTCGTATCATCTTAGCTTTCCTTCAGTCGCCATTCAAGTATCCAGGAGGTAAGATCAAATGCTATAGGAAATACTGAAAAGTTTTTATTCAACTCCTGTAATTCATTCTGATATTTAATCTCTCTTTAGGCTTTCAGAACGTTTGTGCAAAGCAACTATGGCAAAATTTGAAACCAGAGGACAGACTGCAGGGAGGCTCCCCAACCACTTGGTCTTATTTGTCTCTTTACTGGTTTTGTGTTACTCAAGGAATTCACTGGCTTGGGACATTAATCTTGTAAATTTAATTTTACTTTACTTTTACTCACCAAAACTGAATACTCAAATCTGTACTTTGACTTTGTAAATTAGATTAGATGCAGATGTGTTACTTTCTCTCTGGCAAATTTTAGGACAAGTTCAAGGACAAATTTGAAGCAACTTTGAAAGAAAGTGTTATGTTTGAGGTGGGTCTAATGATACAGAAATGAAAGATTCTGAACATTACTTTAACTTTAAACAGTAGTCTTTGTTTTCAAAATTGTATTTTTTTCCAGAAAGACGAACAGATTATATATGAGACTATCTCCATGCTTTTAGAGGAAGCAAGATCTGTAACTAACCACAAGCAACTGGTAAATATATATATTTAAATTTATATTTGTGAAAGATTACTTTAAGAAAATTTAGAGGCAATATCAACGTTAGTCGATCAATTGTCATTTTCACATTCTTTATTTGCAAAATTTCAGACAAAATTCAAGCAGATTTTGGAGGATCTGGTAAATGAAACTGACAGACAGATGGTGGGTCAGACATATGAAAGTATTAACTAAAAATAGAGAAGTATGAATTGTACCAACATTTCCCCCCCCCCCTCTTTTCTCACAGATAAAGGAGAAGAACCGCATTACACCCATGATAGAGGAACTCAATTCTAAAATTGACGAGCTCTATCCAAAAGTGCAGCGACTGAGAAGTTTGTCCAACGGTGATCCATCGGTGGAAAAGCTGGTAGAGGAAAATATTAAGAAATGCAGGACCTTCCTAACCCTGAAGAGTAAATTACTCACTGGAGATGCAAAGAATGTTGAAAAACATTTTCTGAAAATGTTAAGATCTCTACCTGAGCATAAAGATGAACTTTAACACTTTGAGTCATCCTTTTTGAGCTGTGATAAAAGCTTCTTTTTTTTTTTTTTTTTTTAATCAACTGGTTCCTTTGAATTTTGTTAAGTGACTTCAAATGTGTTTAATTTTTAGCTCAATATATTTTGGCCTCATGCTTTCTTTCATTGCAGCCTAACCTGATCCAATGAAAATAATACATCTAGCTCTACTAAAGCTACTAAATTCAATGTCTGTTCTCTTTGGGAGTCAGTTATCTCTGATTCCGCATCCTTTTGCCACCATTATAAATGCACATTAAAAAGATTTTAGTTTTTTAAATACCTGCCTTCTCATGTATAGTGCTTCACGTCTAAGAGAAGTTATAAATGTTTTGTTGCTTCTTTTCGTCTTCTATCTTGATTCAGGCTCAAACTGTGCAAGTCTTTGGCAAATTCTTTTTTAACCTGTTCTTTTTTTGGTGCACTTCTCCATCTGATCTGCATCAATTGTGTCAGCTGATGAGAATTAATTGATGTACAGTGGTGCACCTGATGTGCTTCTCCTGCAGGTGTTTAAGTTCAGTGTGGTTTTTGAATTGTGTAGAGTGTGCTCATAGTCTGCATGCTTGTGACTGTTTAGCGAAGGGCAGCTTTAATCTACATTTGTTCTGGACAGACAAAGTATAATCTCGTTCCATGTCAGCGAAATGGCTACAGCTGGCTTTAGGGTTAGAATTGGGAACTGAGTTATCCATGAAATACCCTACATGCCTCATAAAGAAAGAAACAAAACAAACAAAGGTGAAACAACATTTACAAGGCAGATGTTTTTTTTTTGTTGTTTTTTTTTGCTGATTTTTGCGATTGTAACCACTTTTGAAGAATTCAGTGATTATTTTTCTTCTACATTCTGCTTTTAATGTAAATATCAGTATAAATTTCCCAGAAAAAATAAAAATAAAAACTGACCACACCCAAAGTAGGCGTGGAAGTGTGTCACACAAACATCGTCCAAGATTTTATCCAATCAGTGTGGAGACACGCTTAGAGAAGTTGTGATGGGTTGCTGTTAGGAGAACAAAAAGCCTTTTGTGGAGACTTTTTGACATTTCTGTTGCCACCTGCCAAGAAGCTTTATCTGGTAAGAAAACATATTTATAAAATCGGTTGATTTTAATATGGCATTCATTTGTTTAACGGAAAATGTAAAATATAAGTGGAAAATTTTGACTAACTTCTAATTAAAGAATATATTGTCTGTCTCTCTCTCTTTAAATATATATATATATATATATATATATATATATATATATATATATATATATATATATATATATATATATATATATATACTGTGTTAGAGGGTTAATCAAAGCAAGCATGGCAGAAGCAGCCTTTACCAGAAGACCAGAAGCATCAATTATCCAAAAAACTAAAAGGCTTTGTTTCATTTTCACTCTGCTGAGTTTGCTCTGCCCTGCAAGGTCATGGGGAGACAAAAAGGAGCTGGTAAGTGTTTTCTCAATTTTATATTTGCACAATTAGACAATTGTACTTTTTAATTAGTCATGTTGACAGTCAATTTTTCACATGCACTTTATTTTAAATTGCCTTTTGCCTTTACTTGTAAATGTTCACTCTGGATTTGCAGAGACAGATCAAAGAAAATATTCAGAAGCTACAACAAGATGCACAAAGAAAAAGCGTAAGCATAACACGGCCAACAATAACTTCCCTACTTCATTTGTTGCTGAATATGTTATTGACTGGAATGCAGCAAGCTAACATTTGTTTTCTCCTCAGGTTAATAACATGCTAGACCTTGCCTTCATTCCAGATCTCCTTGAGAGCCTCCCACATTTAATGGATTCTATGATCGAAGGGACTAAAACAATACTGCCGGATTTTCATCCCCTGCCTGAATTAATTGACTACTTCAACGAATATCTGCAGAAAACCCAGATTTTCATTAAGGAAAGGCTTGAAAATCAAAAGCTAAAAATCATGGACTACGCAGATAAAATAAAGCAACTTGAGATGCTAATAAGAAACCTAGAGGACGAAAACGCTGATCTGTAACAATCATGTTTTAGTCTGTGCTAATGAAACAACAGTTTGTACCGAAGTGATTTCAGTGTTTTTGAATTGAGATAAGTAAACAAGAAAACAAATTTCAAAGTCATTCAACTGCTGTCCGAATCAGTTAACTAAATAGCAGCTGCACATTGCAAATCAAATGCTAAATATCTGCTAGAAAATGAATCTTCAGAAATAAGAGTTTTTTTCTAATGTCAATGGTCAAATTGAAAATATTGTCTGATGTGCTCCATTAAAATGTTATCTAATTGTTGTGTAACAACATGGATATAATAAGGATCTGGTGCCATTTATTTCCCCCGTTTCCATGATGTCTGCATAGAGAAGTAAATGTGATGGAACACAATGGCTTATTCTTAGATTAAAGAAGACTTTAGAGGACTTGGGGGGAAATAGACATTACTTTATTATATGCCATCATATGCCACCTGGAGAGACATAGCAAAATATTCATTACCAGAGCACCGATTAGACATTGGGTGTATACATTTCATATTTATTTTGTTGTGTTTATCAATGCAAACTTGCAGTAAGAGGCTGAAACAAGCAGTGACAAGTTTACTGATTGTCTCGAGAGCTTAGTCTGCCACAAATCTTTTCACATTTTTAAAAGTTTTTCAGTTGAAAGATTTCCTCCTATGTTCACCAATTGTCAAAATAACTGTATTATGTTGCTATCACGTCCGTTATGTGACGTAGCACAGCAGCCATGCAGGTTACTTACAAATCAACACAGTTATATTAACACTCTATAAACTGCATTAAAGAATAGAGGATGTAATCCTGTAACTTGCAGAACTGACACTAGTGCTGCGTTTTAACATTTCCTCTTTCAGTCACGATGCATCTCACTCTATAGGCTGTAAATAAACTCTATTCTGTCATGCTGCATTTTGACAATCATGGTGGAGCTAAATTGTTCTACTGTATCTCTCATAAATACAGGTTATGTCACAATGTCTCAGTAACATATTATACCTGGAGTGACCCACAAGGAAATGTTGAATGTGCAGTGTATAGATGATGCTTGTAGATATGTGAGTCACACACACGCACACACCCCAACGTACACGCGCACACACACACGCACATTTTTGGGGGTGGTGTCTCCAAAAGCACATAAACGCACTCTGTGTTGTGCCATCCCTTCCACTGTCCGATGACTTGTCTTCTCACTCACATCTGAGGTAGGTTCAGACAATATTCCTACAAATAAACCCTGCGCTCAACAATAATTTGATCATTTATTTAACTATTGATATATATTTTTTTGTCAGAACAAGAATGGCAAAAGTAACCAGAGTCAAAATCGAAAGAGCAGCTGGTATCAGAACCACAAAATGCCTGTTTCTCCTTTTCATTTTGCTGGGTCTGGTCTCCCTCACAAAAGCTGCCTTCAGCAAGAAAAAGCTGGTAAATAAATGTGTGTATGTGTGTGTGTTTATGTGTGGAGGGAGTTGGGGGGGGGAGTGTTCAGGTGAGTTTAACCAGGTGTATTTTTACTATGGTTTTTCAGATTGAGTTAAAGGAAATGTATCAGAGGACAAAAGAAAATTATCAGAGAAAAAAGGTGAGTGTTCTGTGGTGTTTAGAAAAATGTCACTAATAATCTTTAGTTAGCTTGAATAAACAAACATGGTAAATAATCAAATTCAAAGGCTGTGCTGTTTTTAAAAAAATATGGGGTTCACTTTCATGCATTATGAATATTTGTCTCGTTGAATCCTTTCTAGTTCAAATGCTAAAGTGAGACCCTTTTTTTGTTTGCTCATTACACTTGAGCAGTTCAATAACAGTGAGGAGGGATTACATGAAATTATGAAATTGACAGAGATTCCAAAGGTTTACCATTCATTCATACTAATATTTTAAAAATGATTCACCCAGGACCACTGCTGCTTCAAAAATTCAGTTTTCAGAAGCGTATGATACAAATCCAATTAAGTAGTCTGAATATATTTTAATTCTCACTAAGAGAGCTTCATACAAATTGTGATTTATTTTTTCTTTCCTCCTCAGAGTGCCTGGATGACAACAACACGCAATGTTTCAGACACGATAGGAGAATATGCAAAGATAACTGATGTATTGACACCGCTGGTAAGAGAATATGAGAAACTATTTAAAGACAGTTCTCCACTAAATGAAGTTTTCGAGATGGCAAGAGATTTCGTCGACAAAAGCCTGGCTCTTTCAGACAAAAAGGAAGAGGAGTTGAGAGTCCGTACAGAGAAGCTTGAGGAGACATTGAGACAAATAGAGAAGTTAATCAATTTCCATGAACAGCAGCAGGCTGAACTCTGATCAAATGTATTGTCTGTGGTTAGAAAACTTTGCCTTCCTTTTTTAAATTTCTCTAAGTGAATGTGCAGCTTCAAGATTATTAAATTAATTTCACTGGTCAAGATTGAAATTCACAATCTCATGTTTTAAATAATTATGGTTTATGAAGAAAATGCAAATGTTCAGCACTGATGATCATCTGACATTTTAATTTACTTTTTTTTTTGCATTTAGAACTGAGAAAGACAGCAAACAAATCTGAAAGTTGGTCTTTTAGATTCAGAGGGGTGTCATGTATTTCCCAGACACATAGATAGCAAAATCCAGTAACTATGTTAGCTTCAGTTGTTATAAAAATGCTGTATATAAAAAACTACTTAAAATAAATTTTTCTTTGCAATTTGAAGTCTTGAAATTAGCCTCTGTACCTTTAAGAATCTTCTACCTTTCCAGCTCCCACACGGAACCTTAACACATAGGTTTATAGTCATTCATCACAGAGCAAGATTAATACTGATCATTGCCTTTTTTTTGTGTGAGAAAATTTAAGGTACACCACACATCTTCAGTGAATTTAGAAAACATGAATTGGTTGCAGAGTTTTCAAATTTACTCTACATTCAATGTGCCAGTAGTGTCAATCACACATATTTTTAAACCATCAAGAGGCATTTCGTCAAAAATGGTCAAGGTTATTTAAATTATTTAAAACCTGCAATATGTGACCATATTTGTGTGTTCGTAAGATGTTGCGATAAATAAATATGTAACCAAAAGGTTATAATGTCAACTAATCTATAGAGCTAAGGGAAATTGTTAATCACAAACATATAGCTTTGCTTTCAAATAGGTCTAAAATCACAGAAAACATTTTGTGTTTGAAAGAAGGCAATTTCATTAAAATACTGCAGAAATATAGAGAATAATTCTCAAGACTGAAGATGATGTCAGCACAGTAAAAATGATGTACATTTCCAGACACAGAACCACTCTATATTACGTACGCTCTATCACACTACTACAATGTTCTGTTCCGATTAAAAGCAGTTGACATATTACATAGACATAACGAGAATTTATGGTACAAAATATGTTTTATTTCTTCACATTCTAAATATGTTTTAGATACTCCGACATGGTAAGAAACTACTTAATATTAGCTTTAAAAATGTTGATAATTTGAATCTGTTATCATTTATCAGAAAGTAAGCATCTATAACAATATATTTACGTCAGCAGCAGATCGGCTCTCCATCACCTGCACCAGTTTTTGTTTCACAATTGTCACGTTGTTTTTGTAAATTACAGGCTTTAGTTTTGGTAAATCACTCAATGACATGAAACCACATAACCACAGAAAAAGACTTTTACAGGTTTTGTTGCAGTTGTATTTCAAGGTACTTCCCAACATGTTCTTGTAAGCTTGACTTACTCCCTTGATTGTTTTATGCCATTTGTGTCATGTGTAAAGTTTGCAACATTTGGAAAGTTCACATTATCTTTTGCAAAATGCCAAAGTATTAAAAACATACCAATAACAGGGGGAAAACCTGATAGATGTATCAAAGATTGGCACTCCTTTCCAGCCAAACAGGATACCCTCGGTTATACTGTGTGATAAAGAACATAAGAGATTTGATGATGATGATAATTTTATAATGTCACATCATTTGATTGTGTTTTAAGATTATATTACGTCATTTTATTTCAGAAGGTAAAATTATCCACTTTGCTTGAGAAAACCTCTCTTCAAGGGCATAGCTGAGTTTGTACAACCATTTTGTTATTTTCAAAGCAACACTGCCATCTACTGGTTGTTGTAACAAGTGAGTGCTCATTTCTCTACTTCTGAAGTCTTAGCATTGTTTTATGTACTTCTCGCCCGGAGTTAAAAAAATGCCTTGTGTCTGTACATTATCAGAAATTGCGTCACCACAACATAAATGTACTGAAAATAAATATTGGATCTTTTTTATTATTATTTCTCAATATCAAATCTTTTTTTAAACATGGATCACAAATAATAACTTGACGCAATATTGAAAATGAAAGGTGACTGGTGAGTGACGTCATTGTTGGTGTTTGCATAACAATATCATCACATGCCACAGTCAAAGTTTATAGCAGAAATGAAAGAAAATCTGCTGAGGCATCGTTCATTTCTCTGTGTTCGCCTTTAACAGCTCCTCTTCTCAAACGGCAGGTAAGATCTGTAACGTTTTTAATTCAGATAACTTTAATTATTTTATTAAAAACTGACAGCTTTCAGGTTTAACTCATACCTAAGAGAGTAACATTATTTTAGAGTCGTGGTTGTCTTGATTCCAGGAATCATGGCCGCAGCAGGTTTACCTGGAAGCGGACATCTGGCCGGACTCAGACCCACAGAAGGATTGTTCCTCATTCTCTCTGTCCTGGTTCTGGTTTCGGTCACCAACTCAATGATGAGCAAAGATTACCTGGTAAATCATTTCTACTTTAATTTTCTTTTAGATCTAAAATAATTAATTTCCACCTTTAAAGTGGAGGTTTTAAAATTTGCAATTAGAGATAAAATAAAAAAGTGCATTTTTGTTTTAGTTCTGGTTTTAAGGTCTGAAAATTGGCTTATTTGAATAAGAAATATATAATTTTATGATCTCCAAGTTCTTTGCAAATAATCTTTTCCCATTTATCTGTTTTTAATTTCATAATCTCTCTTGACACAGTGAGCTCCGGCTCTCTGATGTGCTGTTACAATGCTGCTCATCTCATATAAACCCTCATTTCTGAACATTTCAGACAATAATTCAGGAATATTATGAGGGTGGACTGATGGACGCAGCTGACAAGAAGGTGAGTTAATCAAAGCTCTTCTTCCATCATTTATTTAGTTTATTTTTTAAATAGTAATAAAATGCACAATCGCTAGAGAAAAGTTAAAACTTGTAAGGACACAGATCTGATGGTATGCAACCCCTGTATAGACGATTTAATAAATATATTGTTTTTTCCTCTTAAAAGAAAGAGTTTGAGAACCAGCTGACCGTCGCCTCGCAGGTCTTTGAAGAAGAGATGGAGAAGTTTCATCCCATGTTGAATCAAGTGAAAGCTGCAACAGCGAACTCTACATCTCTGAAGGGACTCCTGAGCTCCATCACCAACCTCTTAGTCAAAAAAAGAAAAGACTTTGCTAAGGGTAAAAAGGCACATCAGGAGGAAATTGATGATATTTGGAACTTCGTAAAAGCCGTGCATTATGGTGAAGATTTGCTGTAACAGCGGTAAAATCTATTAAAGCTGATCGGTTTCTGAGTGAAGAGACACTGATTGTAGAAATTGTGTTTGATTCTGCTCAAGTGATCTGTTTTTTGTCAATCATGTTTTTCTGCACGGATGTGTAAATTTGAACTTTTATTGTTTTTGATTAAATTTACCAATTTAGCCGTTTGTAATTTGTTCTAATGCCAAACTGCAGCTCTGAATTACCTTTGTGTTTAATTTGTTTATTTTTGGTGAACTTCTTTTCTGTTTTTAAGGTCTCAAAAACTGAGCCGCATCTATCTGGTCAGGATTTGTACTTTTAACGTTTTGAGTTTAAGAAACATAAAAATACAACATTATAATTTCTTTGATTCCACAAAAGAGTTGTTGATAACTGAAATTAGATATTTGCTTCCAGAACAAAAGTTCTTCCCAGATAATCTTTCCTGCAGAAGAAAAATAGCAATACTGATCACGATACAATGATCTACAAACTAGAGCTGTTGGGATTTATTTATTATAGTTATCAGATATATTTAAATATGATTTTAGACATAAAAGAGGTTAACCAGCATGCATACTGAATGATTTTGTGTAATCGTGCGGCACTATTGGTTTATTGGGATTTTATGAGATGTAACAAGTCGAATAAAGAGAATAACTTTGAAGAGGAAAGATGATGCATTGTTTGAAAAGGAGTGTCAATCTTTGATGCAGCTACCAGATATATCTTCGTCTTCCCGTTATCACCTCTTAACAGGAAGCTGTCGTTTTTGGGAAACATGCCAACACGATTTACCGTAACTAAACCCTGGGAATTAGTTTTTATTCTGCGAAAGAGAAAGTGGTGCAGGCCGCACTGAGCAGATCTGCTGTTGAGGTTTTTATGGGTTTTTTTCTACTACTTAGGCCTTCTGCCAAAGACAACAGAGAACGTGTTCTCCCTAAAAGTCCCGAACTCGTTTCCAAAGTTAGACGTAAATCCAAATGGCGTAAAACAAAGAAATAAGTCGAACATCTGTAAGTACCTTGGGGAAGTACCTTGAAACAAAGCTCTAATAAAAATCTCATAAAAGTTCTTGTCAAGAGGTTTCTTATCCATCCATCCAGTATCATACACCCTTGTTCGTAATGGAGTAGGGAGGGATGCTGGTGCCGATCTCCAGCAGTCAATGGACGATAAGTGGGGCAAGACGAGACGAGAAACAAGTCATAAAGATAAATATAATCTATTAGTCTTCCATAGGAGACATTTGTCTACAAAGCAGGGGTGCAGCACAACAATAAAAATAAAAATACATAAAAGTAACACCAATACAAACATCAGATCCACATAACCATCTCATTTCCATACAATTATTTTTCTGAAATTAATCGTTAACTAATATGCCAGTTGATTACAATGATAACCTTCTTTCATGTGTTAATATTTGCTCTAAGCCGTATAAAAGCATCTCTGAGGTGCAATGCTCATGAAGGTGTCGATTGTATTTTTGCATGAAAAAACTGAATGTTCCACATTTTGAATATATTAACTTGAAAACAATAAAAAAAAGGTGCAAATGTGTGTTTGGAGGTTTTGTAGCCAGACTGTTGTGGTTTTTGTCACAGCTTCATCATGAGTTACCATTTGTTTTGCAGCAAAATTGAAAGAGAAACTACATTAAAGTGAAACTATAGAGACAGTTTATAAGCCTCAGGTAACCTGAGGAGTATTATAAGAATTGAACGGGCGTCATTTTGTCACCTCTTGAGTTTCAGCTCCTCTTTTCTCTACACTTCAGGTAAGACCAATGACTCTCTTCTAATTAAGACAGATTTCAGTTTTCTTTGAGGTAATAACCAAATTAAGTGAATTTCTTATGATTTCCTAGGTTGTTTTCTCACTGCAGACATGACCAGATCAGCTTCATGTGGAAACAGAGGATTGCTAGGCGTCGGACCGACCAAAGGACTGCTCTTCATCGTCACTCTGCTGGGTCTAGTTTGTGTAGCCAACTCTCTGATTGACACAAAGCACCTGGTAAAGTGTTTTCCTGACATATTCAACTTTATTTTGTTTATATATATTAACTTAAATTAGGCCTGAGACAAATCAAGTTAGTAATTTAACCAAAACATTGTGGACAGACTTTGCATCGCTCTGCAGTTTAATCTGTTTTATTTACAGTAGGAATGTTGTTTTCACTGCGCAGTTATTATTACCACTTAAATTCCAAAACATAACTTAGTTGTGGCCTTTATATTGTTAAACATGTTTTTGCAGCTCTTATCCTCTAACATACAGCTCTTTTTTTCTTTTTACACATTTCAGAAAATAATTCAGGAATACTATGAGGGCGGGTTGGAGGATGCAGCTGACAAGAAGGTGAGTCACAGATTTGGTATGAAAAGCTTTTATGACACCTTTATGAATAATTTCAGAAGTATAAATCATGACAAAGTTTGTGTACTACATAAACGCGCTCCACAGAGATCTAATCAATGTTTCTCTTCTGTTTTCCCCTTAAAAGAAAGAATTTGAGAACAGGATCAAAGTTGCTTCAATCGTCTTTGAGGAAGAACTTGAGGAGTTTCATCCCACGTTGAAGGAGCTGAAAGCTGCAACAGCAAACTCTACATCCCTACAAGGACTCTCAAGTTCTGTCACAGATTTCTTAGTCAAAGAAAGAAAAAACTTTGCTGAAACTGTAAAAGCAAATCAGAAAGAAATTGACGATATCTGGAGTTTCATTAAAGCTCAGGAGTACGGTGAGGATTAGCTGCAGCTCGTCTTTGTGGCAGATATTTGGTGTTTTTCTAATGTTTCTCCTCTCTTTATTGTCTGAGCAGATTTTTTTTTCATATTTATTATCTAAAGTTATAACTGAACCAATTTTTTGTGAATGCAAACACCTTTGACAGCCTGTGTGTATCTGACGTTTGATTCCAGTCAATCACTCCACGACACTATTGATTCTTTTGAAAAGCCACTTAAAGGACTTTCATTAATTTTGCTTCCTGCACTTGATGGTAGTTTAACTAATTTGATATGATGATTTTGTCTTTTTTAATGATTCTCTTCATTCATAATTTATTTTAAGAAATTCATTTTGTTGTTTCATAAGAAGTTTGTGATTCTCTTCTGTTAAAATTCCCATATAGATAAACTTTACATACCAACTTGTTTCATGCTTGAGTATTTAAAAAACCTTCAATAAAACACATTTAAAACTCTGTCCTGCCTATTTTACTAATACATGTCTATAGCTCCAATATTGATTGTATGAATTTGGAAAAAAAAATTACATACACAAAAAAGAAGTGCAGGGTTATGAAAAATAAAAATAAAACTCCTGAGTATTTCCTGCAGCAGCTCAGAAGGTGGCAGTGTTGGTTTTGATTCACAGAAACGTTTTCAGCTCTGAGAGAGTCATATTTCCATGTTTACATATTTAACTGAGGCATAAAGTCCTGAAGCTGAAGCCACTGTTGGAATATTAAACTGAATCCTATTCAGCACCTGACAGATTTAGATTTGTAATTATTTTTTCACATAACTGAAGAAAATCAGATGATCAATAGAGTCTTAACTGATCTCTGGTCCTGCACCCAGGATTTATCAGAACTTTATCCCCATTTCAAGGTCCATATTAAAATTCAGACATTTTATATGGGTCAGAAATATAGAAGAGAAATGGAGGAAGAGAAAAACTAAATAGAGCTAAAAAAAAGTTTCCACATTCCTTGTGCTGTTTGTTTTTTGTGATTTATTTGTATGGATTAATTTTACTTAAACAGAGGATTATACAAAAATAAATCTGTGGATTTAAGCCTTGATTCCAAAGTCTACCATGGGTTAGAGCATAAAAAACAAACTTTTATATACATTTTGTTTTGCTGTGTGCATCTAAACGATAATTGCATCCTTCAATGAGAAATAATTCCTGTAGGTGTTTGTGTTCACCATAACCATGACAACAGAAATCAAAAATAAATGCTGTATTTGTTTATTAGTCCTTCTCAATTGTCATTTTGCACTTTACCATTTGACTGTGAACTTGTTGTACCTTCTTCCTTATTATTTACGATATTTCTTCCTAGTGACGGTTGTCCAACAGAAACACGTCAAGAAGCAATTAAATGTCTTTCCAGTTTATACCTGGCTGGTGGCCATTTTAACCAGGTTTTAGTTTTTCTTTCACTTCTGATCCTGGTTCTTACTTGAAATGGATCATTTTCTGTCAGTATTAATAATGTGGCCAACCCAGTTGTGGCTATCAGCAAATGTTTCTCTTCCATGTAGGTTTTTTTCTATTTTCTCATGTTACGACCCATGTGACTTGACCTTTGCTTTCAGTTTTAAAACCAGCTGTGTTGTATCTCCATTCAGTTCATCTTTTATTCACCCACAGGTAAGATATTTAAGACTGGAAAGCTATGCATTTTAATTAGGCTTTTTTTTAAAAATCATTTTATTACAATTTGTAATTAAGTCTATCATGATTTGCTTTTTTTCTCCTGAGTGATTCAACGGCAGAAATCATGTCAGAAGCAGGAAGTAGAAGACTCAACAAAAGCCTTTTCCAAATTGTTGCCCTGCTGTTTCTAGTCCACATCGGACAGTCGCTGGTTTTTGGAGATTATCGGGTAAACTGGCTTTTTCTGGAAAGATTTAAACATGTTCAAATCTGTATTTGGTTCGTGTACAATAACTTCATTATTGTACTGGCTAAATCTTTTGTCTGTTTTCCTTGGAAGCTTAGGAACGAGTTCGTGAAAGGCTGGAAGGAACTAAAAACACTGGTTATACAGCTGGTAAGTTTCTTTTTTGCTCACATTTGTGTGACAAATTTTTCACATTAAATTAACAACAAACAGAAATCAAATGTCTGCGAATAAAGTATTTTTTTTCTTTTTAATTAGACAGAAGTCCGAAGTGGCACTAAATCTATCTTAACACCTTTGGAAGAAGCGAAGTCTGCGGTAAAAAAGAATCGTCTTGTGAGTAATAATATGGCTTTATTTTGTAGAAGGTTAACTACAGTATTTTCTGAACACACAGTTTTCACATCTATTCTCTTCCTCTGGTTAATCACAGGAAACATTTTATCAATATCTTCAAGCAGCCGTAGATGAAGCACACAGACAGAAGGTGGGTCAGTCTACCCTTCAGAATACTCTGATGTTAGTTATTTGTGAGAGGTTAACAAAATATTTATATATATTTTTTCTACAAATTTTTTCTACCTACAGGTAGAAAAATCATCGGATGTTACATTGAAGATGCAACAACTTCGTAAGATCCTGGATGATCCTGAACAGCAGGAAAAGTCAAAAGCTAATCATCCATTGGTGAGAAAGTTAAAAAAAGCCAGAGAGGAACGTCTTGAAGTTTACAGGATGTATTTAGAGTTAAAGGAAGACGCCTTCAATGGAAAAACAGAGGAGACTGAAACTAAACTGAGATATACTTTCAATAAAATCAAATCCTGGAAGAAAATATACAATTTTTTTGAAAATTTACCAATCATGTTTGTTTGCGCGTTAGCACTTTATTGGACATGTTCCTGCATCTGTTGTTGTATATTCTAATACTTATAAATTGATTCACAATGAACTATCATTTTGTACCTGCTGAAAAGTTTAACTCTTATTGAACTTTGAGTAAGTTGTTGGGGAAAACAGGAGACGGTTGTGTTTGTGTCTGTTAAACCATTTTTATGTTCATAAAACTTTACTTACTGAAGGATCAGTAAATTGTATTTTAATAAACTGTTTCCTGGCAGAGGTAACTATTTTACAAGATGTGGTGCCATGTTCACAAAAATAAAGATGATGATTAATTGTGCTCTTTTGTGGAGTTTGATTATTTTTAACTTATTCATATTTTCATTTTGTTAAATTTCTTATTGCCTCCCAGCCTCACTACTGAATATTCTCCGTCAACTGTTAAGCTTATTAACTGCAATGGTTTCCATACTGGTTTATGTTACCTTCACATGCTTTACCTTTGATTTTCCAAATTACAACTCAACATTTTATCCATCAGAATTTCAATTTTGACCTAACTGATCAATAAGTAAGAAAAGTTCTTTTGTGTTTGGCACGATGTTCGGTGGTTGGAGGTGAGGAACGATTAAGCGATAAAATGTAACGATAAAATGTTTCTAATAAAGAATCAGGACCAAACTCAGAATGACAGGCAGCACTAGAAACAGACAAACAATGGACAAATGACGAGGACCCGACGAAGGACAGAGACAACAGGTGGGATTAAATACACAGGAAAGGTCATAGTTTTGNTATTACAACTCACATGACTTATCTTTTGCTTTCAATTTTAAAAACACCTGTGTTGTGTTGTGTTCTCCTATTATTCATTCAGTCCATCTTTGATTCACCCACAGGTAGAATCTTTAAATCTGGAAAGTCATCAATTTTAATTAAGTTTTAAAAGCCTGAATTTTTTTATTATTATTATTATTATTATTATTATTATTATTATTATTATTAGTTTTCTATTTTATTATTGAGGTATATTATATATAACTGGGGTAAATTAATAAATGCCATTCAACTGTAACAAAAATGCAAATTTCACATCACTTGATAAATAACAACAGAATAAAAACATACAAAAAAATACAACTGAACTCTGAACTAAAAATGTAATATTAGTCCGTAGAGTTCCTGCACCTTATTTGCATGTTATTGTGTGGCTTTACTTAGTAAAACTTATTCAAAAAGTGCAGTAGTAACAATTTCTCACTGGTTATTCACAAACAAGTATTTAATTAGAAATATCAGACATTCTAAGTATGGAGACTGTAATAAACTTTCGTTCATTTTTTTAAAAAGAACAGGAGACTTTAGATTCCCTGATTTTTCACTGAACCCTCAAACCCTTACTCAACTCCTTGTCACTTAAAGTAATCCTACATAAAAAGTCTGAACTATACATTTGCTACAAAACTGTTATTTTCCATTTGATAAACTCATGTTCAGCAGAGTGTAACTCAGTATTAAAAAAAAAACAAATAAAAGAAAACATGTTTTATGAAAAATGAGTTTTGTTTGTTTGCTGTCACAGTTCAAGAAATCACAGCAGAAGATTAATTGGTTTCACTTTTATTTAATCAGTCACTTGATTTAATCGCTCCCATCAACACTCAGCAACTGAACTGGAGGTTTAGACACAGCATCACATTTAAAATGCACTTCAGCTTAAGAGGGACTAACAGGCTATAGATGCGGAAATAAATGTAGGTCAGCAGATTTCTTGATTTTAGCAGACGTATTTTATAAATAAAAAAAAACAGCAAAGAAGATGAATATTTCTGCGTAAGTAGGAGATATACAGGTTCTGGAACCACGATACACATTTTACAGGTCAACACGCTTCTCTGCATGGTTTGTTACAACCATCTCTATATGTGTGAGAGTGTCTTCATATTGCTTGACTTGTTTGGCTTCATTCTGAAACTTTTCTTTCATAAAAGCTTGTCTTTTTGCCAGGAATCTTCTCATGTCCTCCAATTCTTCAGTGGGATATCCATAACTTGAAAACTGATAAAGAATTTCATCCTCAATGTTTAGGATATCCATAGTTTCTTCAACGAATAAAGTAAGTAGGGCCGAGTCCACCTGGTTGCTAAGCTGAAATAAATAGAAAAAAATAAAATAAATACTTAATTGTGCATGCCATGAATTTATAAAGATTTGCGTGGTGTATTTTTATTTTTTTACTTTTCTCATTTCTGCATCTTCTCGTAGCGTCTGAATATTTTCCTTAATCTTTTGCTGAAATTCCAGAGAGGAAAAATACAAACATTTACATCAAAAGTACGGTAAATAGGGGCAAAAAACAACAAGTGTGCATTATAAAAGTTTGATTTTCCTCTAATTTAAAAATAAGAACCAACATACCAATGCTCTCTCGCTTATCCATGAACTTGCAGGACAGAGCAGGATGAGCAGAGCAATCAGGAAGACAAAGTTTTTATATTTCCTGAGTCCAACCTCTCCTCTGCTTCTGAACGAGGTTGACGCTGTCATCACGGCTCTGAGGTTTATTCTGAAACAAAAATGGTTAAAAATATATATTTGATAGTCAGGTCAGAGGTAAGGCATTTATTTTATGATATTTCAATCTGCAGATAGTACAAGACAAATTTTTATACCAGTTTGTTAAATGGGAGTTTAATCATACCTTGTGTTGGAGAGAGAGAGAGAGAGAGAGAGAGTGCTGCTCTACTGGTGACAGAAATGAAAGGAAGGACAATAAATGCTTTATACTTGGATTGTCACACACACACAAACACACACACCCACCCCCTTAGCATGTGATTGGATAGTCAGCACAGTTCTGCTTTTTGAAGTTTCACTTTAAAGGGACGAAAAACACACAAGAATAAAAAAGTAAACTGAGAACTAGAAAACAACAGAAACTTATCCAAATTACATTAAGATGTTTTTGTAGCCGGAGTACATTTGACGTTTTACAGAAACTAAATTCTTGGCTTTAAAACAAACTGAACTGAAAGTTAGTGGAACATGTCGGTGCAGGTAAAGTACGAACGCTGCAGGATGTGAAATGTTTGTGTCAGAGCTCTACAATAATTTATCCTCTGCTTTTTGTGTGGGTAAGAAATTCTTTAATTTATGGTGGTTGTGATTCCCCAAAATGAATGTTTTGTGTTTGTATCTTATTGGTTGTAAAACTAAATAAATCTTCAAGTGTCTGGTTATTAAGGCTTTAATGCTTTTTATAGTTTCAGATGCAAGTGTCCTGCTGTGTTTAGTTTGGCTGAATAAACAGTTTCTATTTTCTCTAAGACTAAACAAACTTACAGCGGGTCTTATAAGAGCAAAGTAACTACTTTAATTTTCTGTTTGTCTCTTATAGCCAGTCGTATGTGACCGAGCTGGATGCAGGTTTCAGGTGTGTTTTTCTTGCTCACAGTTCTTCCCTTCCTTCATATTACAGCTCACGTGACTTGTCTTTTTGCTTTCAATTTTAAAAACACCTGTGTTGTGTTGTTTTCTCCTATCATTCATTCAGTCCATCTTTGATTCACCCACAGGTAGAATCTCTAAATCTGGAAAGACATCATTTTTAATTAAGTTTTAAAAACCTGAACTCATCACAGTTTGTGGGTTTTCTTGACTTCTTAAAGTATTTAAATCCCAGAAATAATGGCTGAAGCAGGACAGAGACTGGAGGCTCTGAGCTTCAACAAAAACCTTTTCCGAATCGTTTCGCTGCTGATTCTGGTTCACGTCGGACTGTCACAGGACTTTCAAACTGAGCAACTGGTAAAATGACTTTTACATGTTCTGACATGTTGTGGTTCATGTTTAACACCTAGATAGTTGTAAATGAGTAATTACTGTGTTTCTTGTGAATTCTAGCACAAGATTATGAATGGCATAAAGAAAACAACAGAAGGAGTCAGAATCCTTGTAAGTCTTTTTGCTTACATGCTCTCTGAAAAATTCTCTATATTACATAAAAAGCAAACAGAGCTCAACTGATAAAGTTATTTTTTCATTATTAGATGGAAAGTGAAACTGGTACTGAATTTATTTTAACACTTTTGGACGAAGCAAACTTTGTGGCAAACAAGAAGCAGCTTGTAAGTGATTTGGTTTTATTTTGTCAAAAGTTAAAACAATGACAACAGTATTTCCTAAACACACAATATCTAACCAGTTTTCATTTCCACATTTTTCCTCTGGTCAATTACAGAAATTATTTCAGCAGTATCTTCAGGAAGCTGTGGATGAAGCGTACAGACAGAAGGTGAGTCAGTCTGCCTTTATATCACTCAGATATTAGCCATTTCTAAGAGATTAATAAAATATTTTAAAACTGAAACTATCTAAATGTTTGATTTTTAATCCTACAGGTAGAAAAAAAAGCTGAATCTACAGTATATGGACAACTGTTTCATATGATGGTCCTAGAATATTTAGCTAAAAGGCAGCAAGTGAAAACTCCATCAGATCCACTGCTGGGCAGACTGGACCAAATGTTTAAGATACTTAGGGATTACTTGCAGCTGAAGAAAAGCGTATACACAGGGGAGACAAAGGAAACAGAAACCAAACTGGAGTATGCGTTGAAGAATTTAAAATCCCAGCAAAACATTCATTTTCCTGTTGGAGTGATGATGATTCTCCTGTTTCTGTTGCTTTGCGTAGTAGCAGTGTATAAGGTATGTTACCGGATATTTACTTGGATAATAGGAATATTTTAAG